>NC_060145.1:39673859-39876359 GCF_021461385.2 Schistocerca piceifrons | reverse complement strand
AGACACGATTTAGATGTACACCAGCACTTGCAACAATAAGAAACAACAATTCTTTAACATCTGTGTAATACATTGGGCGTTATGGGACTTTGTGATCGCACTGTACAAAATTTTCTTGCTACTATATTGTCTACATAACAAGTTTAAAACTTAGTTATTTGCATCTTTCCTGGTGTTGCAGTTTTAATGACTAGCAGAGTATTACATTATTTGGTTTTAGAACTGATGTCCAGGTGCCAGGTTACAGTGAGAAGGAATAGATACTGTAAATTGTTTACCACGTGTACGTGCGAACAGTATCAGACTTACGCGATGTGCACAATCGACAATTTAACGTTCATTACACGGGGAAAAATATTCTTTTTTGCCTATATTACACAATTATTATATTTCATACGACACCTTACAGCCACGTCAGTTAATGTTATTTAGTTTATAATAAAGAAGAACATAGACGAAGTTACATGATTACTCATCTAGGTGCTCATATTAGGCAAACTGGAATAAGGAGAATTTTCTTGAATATTACATCAGCCCATGAAGTTATAAACTTGTTTTCTGAGTGCATTTCCTTGTACGCTGAAGGAGTACGGCGACGCATTAGATTATTTAACTGCCTTTTAACTTTTTTTCATAGAAATGCTGACGCCGTAATGATATCTACTCGCAATATCAGTAAGTTGTCAACAAGATTAAATGTTTCCCAAAATAAATCACTCTTGAGGTTGCGTCAGTCTTAGAACTGTCATATCTTACTGAGGATATTGTGTCATAGATAGTCAACAAAGATTTCTTTTTATCAACTCACAACGTCACACTGTATGATTCCGTCGATTATATGAGTGTTTTTGTTTGTGACCGTTGGGTGTTTCTCCCTACAGCCGCTCTTAAAATTCTCGACTAGTTGCACTTCAGGTATCACAGCTCTTACCACTACGCCCTTATAGGTGGTGTAGCCCAAGCCAAAGACGATCTCTTACGCTTCAGAGAGAGGTGGCTACAATCCGGTACTCTCTAATTGCAATCTTGCGGATGTGGTTTCGCGTTGCCTTTTCTTACGAAGTGTAAATGACATACGTTTGAC
Source organism: Schistocerca piceifrons (assembly GCF_021461385.2). Classification (NCBI taxonomy): domain Eukaryota; kingdom Metazoa; phylum Arthropoda; class Insecta; order Orthoptera; family Acrididae; genus Schistocerca; species Schistocerca piceifrons. Next base: position 39,875,275 of record NC_060145.1, on the reverse strand, counting down.
CTTTATTGGAAGGGGCGAACGAGGAAACAAAAGTCTCAGTGGAAACTGTGGTCTGAGTACGCTGCAGGAACCGCAAGCTATTCCAATTGCTCAATAAAGAGGATGAACAAGGAGGAGGAAAACGTAAGTTACACGTACTTTACAAGGCTTCTTTGCTTCAGACTGACGTAGAAGAAAGAAAAGAAAATTTTATTGTTTGGTAATATTGCTGAATAGTATATCAGGCAACTGACACATAATTTCCAGGTGACGTATGTTTTTTTTCTTTTACTTTGTCAGTATCGTAGTAAGTAACGTTGTCCGCTTTGCTGCATTTTTTAGGAATTTTTTCTTTTACGCGATATACTTCTGGCAATATGTGGTCGGTCTTGTTTTGCTTTGACTGATCCTTTGATTATGCGACTATTTCTTTTTCGGTACTCAAGTGATCAGCTATGTACTTTGGACGTCTATATTTGCCTAAATGTTGGTCATACTGACATAGCCTGCTAATACGATCGTTTACACAATCGTTAGTTATAGCTTATAAGTTAAGCGAGATACATGTTCGTTCATAGGCTTAAGTGGTCGAAGTGCGCCTCCTCTACTGCATAATAGTCATTTACAATGGAGCCCCCACCAGTATCATTTTTCCCTCCTCTACCACGCTGCCTGTACAGATATTCGTGAGACCGAATTTGTTTTATTTCAGAGTGGAGATAGTAACGCTGTAGCGGTTGGAGAAAGTGTGTTTATTGACCTGTTTTCGAACGTGGGCTTTCGGAATTTTGTAAGTCTCTTCACGACGCACAACGGCTTTCTTGTAGCGTCTTCCTCTGTACTTCTGCAGACTGTCTAGTATCACTAGGACACCAACACTGACTAAACTAAGCCATGATGAACGTGCAGCTCTGCTTTCAACCTTTTCTGTCTATTGATACAATTTGGTAAGGGTCCCACACCAACGAACAATATGCGATAATTAATCGAACGAGAGTCTTGCAAGCTAGTTCTACAGTGTGTGAATTACACTTCCTTAAGATTCGTCAAATATATTGAGTCACCACAAAAACCCACCTTAAATCACCTTAGACAGCTACTCCAGGACATTTGACTGTAACTATGATTGATTTTTGTGAATGATCACCGATCTTGTCACATGATATCGGATGTTTCCGCCTATTTACATGCATCACATTACATTTATTTATACTGAGAGTAATCAAGCAGTCTTTGCACAGCACATAATAAACATACATACATGCATGCATAATATGTATACTGTGAAAAACGTCGTGGGATACCTCCCAATATGGTGTCGGATCTCATGGGCTCAACAAGTCGTTGGAAGTCTCCTGCAGAAATGTTGAGCCATGTTGCCTCTATAGTCGTCCATAACTTTGAAGCTGTTGCCAGGTGCGGGATTTTATGCACGAAGTGACCTCTCGACTATGGCTCATAATGTTTGACGGGATTCATGTCGCCGGCCGCTGTGGCTGAGCGGTTCTAGGCACTTCAGTTCTTAACCGCGCTGCTGCTACGGTCGCAGGTTCGAATCCTGCCTCGGGCATGGATGTGTGTGATGTCCTTAGGTTAGTTAGGTTTAAGTCGTTCGAAGTCTAGGGGACTGATGACCTCAGATGTTAGGTACCATCGTGCTTATAGCCATTTGAAGCATTTTGGGATTCATGTCGGACTATCTGGGTGGCCAAATCATTCGTTCAAAATGCCCAGAATGTTCTTCAAACAAATCGTGAACAACTGTGAACTGATGACATGGCGCAGTGTCATCCATAAAAATTTCATCGTGGGTTGGGAACACGAAGCCCATCAATGGTTGCAAATGGTCTCCAAGAAGCTGAACATGTCAACGCAGCCCATGCCGTTATGGAGGCGCCACCACCTTGCACAGTGAATTGTTGACAAGTTGGGTCGATGGCCTGCGCCAAACTTGAACCGTACTATCAGCTCTTAACTGAAATCACGGCTCATCTGACCAGGCCACGGTTTTCCCGTCGTCTAAGGTCCAACCGCTATTGTCATGAGAGCAGGAGAGATACTGCAAGCGATGTCATGCTGTTAGCAAAGGCACTCGAGTTGGTCGTCTGCTGCCACAGCCCATTAACGCTAGATTTCGCAGCGCTGTCCTAAAGGATACGTTCGTCGTTCGTACCACATAGATTTCTCTCGTTATTTTATTTCAAGCAGTGCTGCTTGTCTGTTAGCACTGACACCTCTACGCAAACGCTGCTGCTCTCGGTCGTGAAGTGAAGGACTTCGGCCACCGCGTTGACCATGGTGACAGGTAACACTTGAAATTTTGGATTCTCGGTACACTCTTGACACTGTAGATCTCGGGATATTCAATTCCCTAACGATTTCCGTAATGGAATGTCCCACGCGGATAACTCCAACTACCATTCCGCATTCAAAATCTGTCAATCCCCGCCGTGCAGTCACAATCACTTGAGTACAAACGACAGCTCCGCCGATGCACTGCCATTTTATGCCTTGTGCACACGCTACTAACACAATCTGTGAATGTGCATATCGCTATCCCACGACTTTTGTAACCTCAGTGTACATACATACATACACAAAATTTTAATAACAGTCACACGATACCGGATCTCTCTGCCTATTTACATGCATCAGACTAAATTTATTTTTATTCATGGTGAGCTGGTAATCTTTGCATACTCCACAATACCCACAAGTACACTACCTGATCAAGAGTATCAGGACACCTGTTATTGGACATTTACATGGGGCGTGTCCCCTCTTTGCTCTTATCACAGCTTCAACTCTGCTGAGGAAACTTCCAGCGAGGCACCTCAAAGTCTGTGAAGGAATGGCAGGCACATTCTTTCTCAAGAGCTGAAACAAGGGAATGTAGTGACTTTGGATGCTCAGGTGTGGAGCGAAGTCGACACCATCCCAAACGTGTTCCGCTGGGTTCAGGTCGGGGCTCTGGGCAGGCCAGTCCATGTCCCGAATGCTACAGTCTACAATCCATTGCCTCACACATGCTGGACCGGCTGATTTGTCGTGCTTGTAGAGGACAGCGCACGAAATGTGTCACTAGTTGTTTATTACGTAGTTTATGAGTCGCATTAGATACTCCGATGAGATCTCAACAGTAACAGCAGTGGAACTTGGAGAAACAAGTGAGTTATGAAATGACGCATAACTCAGGATACCTGTGCTAGGAGATTAATGATTACAACATGACCGACAATGGACGATTAACAACACAGTAGTGGTCAGTAGTTGTGTTTCTTTTTCACGATCCGAAAAGTCCTGTTGCATTTCAGAGGCAGTTTCGACAACAGCTTGAGACCTGGTTGGTAGGTACTCAGATAGCGCATAGGTTAAGCTCATGATTGTGCATGGGAACGTAAACAGTTACTGTGAGTTGCACAATCAAACACATAACTTCATCTTTCTAAGAACCACTCATTTACACATTGATTTAAAAGATCACAATTAAACAATAAGGCTGAAGGCCTGGTTAAAGAACTTGAGATGCTTTCTGGGCTGAACGCCCAAAACCACACCAAAAACAAGAACAACTGAAGGCCTGGCTTAGAAATCAAAAGCAATTAAAAGCAGAAGGTAATTTTTTCCCTTTTAAAAGAAAAAGCGTGCGATTGAAAACAATTAGTGCCTGAAGGCCTACACCACTCATCTGAAGGACAACTATAATTAAAATACATTAATAAACAATTTGGCAGGTCCCGGCGGAGGTTCGAGTCCTCCCTCGGGCATGGGTGTGTGTGTTTGTCCTTAGGATAATTTAGTTCAAGTAGTGTGTAAGCTGGGGGACTGATGACCTTAGCAGTTAAGTCCCATAAGACTTCACACACATTTGAACATTTGAATAAACAATTTTTCCAACCAAGAAAGTTCTTTTTAAACTTACAACAGAACGGCCGAAAGCCTAATTAAAGAAATATTAACTTATTGCACGGCTGAAAGCCACAAACAAATGTGAAACAATGGCTGAAGGCCTGAACAACAAGTCAGACAAACAATTTAGAATAAACTCCTTCCTTCTTATAAAAAATTTTCCTACAAAGAATACCCATGGCTGCAGGCCTTATTAAAAGGGGTTCACACAAATTCTCGGCTGAGGGCCACCTATAACACACCGAACAACTAACGGCTTAGGGCCTGGATTACAAACTATTTCAGATAGAACAAATTTTAAGACAAGATAGAACAAATTTTAATATAAAATCAATCTTCAAAACTTTAATTTAGCACAGTTGAAGGCCTTTATGTAAAATTTAAAAGAACAGAATTAATACATGGCCAAAGGCGTTGCACAATACTTCAAACTAAAATGAAAATCACAATCTAAAACAAACAGAACGAGTTGTGCTCAGAAGTGTTCCAAGGGTCGGCCTGAGAAGGTAGCTCAAAGGTAAGGTGAGGTGAGATAGGCAGCCAAGAGCTGAAGTTAAAGAATCGGATGGCACCCAACCAGGGACAGCCCAAGGTCCGACCAACAATTTAACCAATTCCCTTCCGTCCGACCAACAGCACAACGATGGCAAATATCGGCCGAGGACGAGGATACGAACAGCACTACGTCTTCAGAAATTGGTGTCTAAAAACAGCCAAGGGAACAATAACCACTCTAAGCAAAACATGAACCAAACAACTTAAAGGCTGTCGAACTACATGCTGTGCTGGACAGCATCAACACGACGAGGAAAGGCACACCGCCGGAAAACTACACTAACGACCAGGCCAGGTAACTCGGGCGTTAACGGCCACAGGGCAGAAAATACTGCTGGTGCACTTCACTGGTAAATAACAGTCAATTTAATAATTAGTCACAATATAGGAAGACGGCTGCAAGATTTCGCCGACTCCAACACTACATACGTCGCTGCTAGCCCAAACGGCCCAGGGAGCAACAACCTACAAATGAACGAAGAGATGTCACAATAGTTAAGGTTTCATAACAGGTGAACTGATCACTCAACTTCAGCGGCCAGGTTCTGTGGGCAACGAACTTTGTCACTCTCGCAGCTACCGCCTCACAATCCGACAGCACATGCACGCCGCCAGCGGTCCCGGCCTGGCCTCGCGCCGCGGAGAGTTCCTCGCTGCTCCGTCCCAACCGACTGACCACCAGCACGCAGACAGCATTAGAATAACTGCTCAGTCCAAACCACACAAGCGACACACCATTCCACAGAAAAATTTCCACAAAGAACTCAAACAACACTAAAATCAGTCACTGTGAAACAACAAGGACGAATCGCAAGTCGACACACACATAGAACACGGAAACGGTCGCCGACCAACTACACGACGTCCGATGAGACGGCCGACCGAACGACCAACCAAGGTCGTCTCCACTGAAGTCACGTGTGTCGGCAACGGTCGGGCGAGTCATGGCTGTCCGGACCTCACTGCTGCTCCGTCCCGGCTGAACTCCCGACACACGACGGCCCGGAAATACTAGCGGTCGCTCCAAAGATAGTACGACAGTGCTCTCATCGATTAACGCTGCTGCTGCCACTCACGGGCAGGCAAGCCAGCAACTTAGTGACGCCAGTAAATCGAATAAGAAGGGGACAGCAGTACAGCAAAGACAAGACGACAAGCAATAAACGGCACAAACACGAGCTGCGCGCGGCTCACAGCTTAACTCAGGGTGGGCCCTTTGCAAGAGAACCCTTCACAAGCTGTGTGATCAGTTTGTGCTGGAAGGAACAATATTGGAAGAAAAGCGTCGTCGGCCGAAGCCTGTTTTCTTTGCCGGAGAGTACTTCAACGATCCGAGTTGCTCTACAGGGAAGCTGCGAGGCATATCCAGACGCTCCGTTCAGCGGATTCTTAAAAGTGGCCTCCTGATATACCCACACAAGATGACCTCTGCTCGGAAGTTCACTGCAGAACACAAACGGCAGAGACTACTTGGTGCAAATGGCTCTGAGCACTATGGAACTTAACATCTCTGGTCATCAGTCCCCTAGAACTTAGAACTACTTAAACCTAACTAACCTAAGGACATCATACACATCCATGCCCGAGGCAGGATTCGAACCTGCGACCGTAGCAGTCGCGCGGATCCGGACTGAGCGCCTAGAACCGCTAGACCACCGCGGCCGGCGGCAGAGACTACTGTTTGCTCGCTGGGCAGAGGATAGGGAACAAACTCTCAACAACGTTTAGTTTTGGGATGAGCCCCATTTTGATTTGGATGGTGTAATTAACGAACAAAATGTACGCTTTTTGGCTAACGAAAATCCGCAAGTGCTTCATGAACGAGATTCTCCGAGAATTACAGCCTGGGTTGCAATTTCCAGTCATTGACTTAATGGACCTTTTCTCTTTATAGAAACTATGAACAATGTGTGTTATTTGAGCCTCCTCCGCAACAACTTCGTTCCACAGTTTCTTGCTACTGCGTCGCCCATCAACACGCAGTGCTTCATGCAAGATGGAACAAGACCACATGCTGCAAATATTGCGTTGAATTTCTTCGTTTCGACATGCGGGTCATTTCACTCAGATTTTCAGATCGTTTCAGTGACGGACAATTTTGGCACCCCAGCAGTCCAGACCTCAACCCATGTGACTTCTCTCACTGGGATATCTAAAGGAAACAACTCTGCACGTAACTGGATGGAGCTCTGACGCCTTATTCTTCAAGCTTGCTGTGAAATCGCGGAAGACATGTGCCGTAAGGTTACACTAACATCAGTGTTCATGTGAAAGAAGTTAGGAACAATAATAGTGGATATATGGAATATGTCCTAAGTTAGAACAATTCTCCACAGAGTTTTTACGGCGGCAGTATATGATTCTTTTAGTTTGTCTTGACAGTAAAGTGTTTATTCAAAAACAAAAACAAAACAAAAAAATGGTTCAAATGGCTCTGAGCACTATGCGACTTAACTTCTGAGGTCATCAGCCGCCTAGAACTTAGAACTAATTAAACCTAACTAACCTAAGGACATCACACACATCCATGCCCGAGGCAGGATTCGATCCTGCGACCGTAGCGGTCACGCGGTTCCAGACTGAAGCGCCTAGAACCGCACGGCCACACCGGCCGGCCAAAAACAAAATGGTGACACATGTTGTGCGTCACTCCATTTCGTGGAACCGTCGTATAAATTAATCAAAACTGCAGAGATCGTCTGCGCATGCAGGCGAGGTCAATATACTCCTGATGCAAGCAGATCGTTTAGTCAACACATACCTAAAGCCAAAAACGAGTCAGCAGACGCATCTGTTTGCAGCGATCAGGCAACGCAGCATGAGGCAAGGAGACGCTGCTGATGCAGAGAGAAAACGATACGACCCTACGTAGCTGAGGTCGCATAGCACTAGCTTTCAGACTAGGCAGATCGAGGCATCGAGGAGGAAGGATAATATTCGTTACCAGATAAGGAGGATTAAGGATTAGAGTTCCGTTGAACACGAGATCACTAAAGACAGAGCATAAACTTGTGTTTTATGTGCACGAGGAATAAAATTAACCGTAGCCCTTTCAAATGAACAATATCGACATTCACTTGCGCTTTTGTCTACTTTCTTTCTTTTTCTTTTTTTACTTTGTAATAAGGAAAATCGATTTGCGTACACGAATGTATCTTATCTACAAAGTTAAACTATCAACACCATAAAATGTTAAATTGTGAAATAAAATATTCAGCATATGTTTCTAAATACTGTCAAACGTGCTTGCTTCAAACGAATGTTTGAAATTGGCATTCATTGTGTTGCCTATATCCCAATACAGATTCCGGCTGATAACATTAACACTCCAACGTCGATGCTGGAAATGATGGATTAGTTGCCCGATTTGCTCTTCCATAATCGATATTCGCTCCCATGAAAACGCTCAACCATTTCTGAAACGCGCTTGGGTTATCTGGTTTCATCCTTTTTTTAAAAAATGTTGGTTAATACAAACGAAACGAGTTTATGTCAAGTGAAGTAAAATGAGTATTCGACTGAACGGTAAGTTATTTTTTTGTTTTAACTGAAGAGAAGCACTTCCGATCTTCAGTGGATGAAAAGAGACTCGTAAACAGTGTTGCATTAGAAAAAAAAAAAAACTTCTGGCAATTACCTTATATTCTCCGCAGTTGTATGATTTTTCAACTGCTATACCCACTTTCTCTTTTAGTGGCAAAGGCACACGTATACAATCAATGGCTGGTGACAAAACACTCATCAATGCTGTGTGCAAGGATATTCGGAAGTTTTCGAGCTACTCCAAGCAACCAAAACATGGAGTATGTATTTTTTCCGATAGTGACCACTTCGAACTTAGTTTAGGTGAGCTAACTAAATAATTCCAAATATATTAACTGGCGTTGATAAGATGTCTAAACATCACTTTTTATACACTCTCTTCCTCTCCCTTACGAGTTCACTGTCATCCATAAGAAAACCGTGCTTTCTGTTTGTTAAAAATATGACGAAACTATTGATAACTTTTCTTTGGTGGTGGTGGTCGTGAGTGTTTAACGTCCCGTCGACAACGAGGTCATTAGAGACGGAGCGCAAGCTCGGGTTAGGGAAGGAAATCGGCCGTGCCCTTTCAAAGGAACCATCCCGGCATTTGCCTGAAACGATTTAGGGAAATCACGGAAAACCTAAATCAGGATGGCCGGAGACGGGATTGAACCGTCGTCCTCCCGAATGCGAGTCCAGTGTGCTAACCACTGCGCCACCTCGCTCGGTCCTAACTTTTCTTTGTCGTGCAGACTAAATCCGACAGTTGGTTGACAAACACCTTTCTTGTAAAACAACAGGTGCTCGGAAAACCAATATTTGATCGGGCTAGAAAAATCGACTGATGCCTAAAATGTAAATGTGACAGAGAAAAACGTTTCGAGAAATTCTGTTTTCGTCTTCCGCAAGTTGTGTCGCATGTAAACGTGGTGATCTACGTTGCATTCGAAATCGGATTGTTGGTGCGCACGGAGAACAGAATAGATTTACGCAAGTTTGCTAGGAAGTGCTCACTGGTCTGTTTTAGATGTGTGAGTTAATACAGAAGCACCTGTGTGGTTTTTAAACGAGCAATGGCTTGAATATAATTTAGAGTTCAGTTAAAAACTATGTGTTCGATCTTATTACTTTGTCCCTGCTCACTGAAAACACTTCTACTGTGCTGAGTAACTTACTTGTTAACAATAATAATTACAGTTAACAAGTCATAGAAACTAAATTTGGGTGCGGGAATGTTTTCCAATATTGTGTTTGCATAAAAAGCTCTTTGTTTAAATATCGTTTCGTACTGAATTGCATTGATAGTTTACTCAAATTATTTTGCGTAAGAATGTTGATCGCTACTTTCAAAATCATGGCTGAGCTATCATTACGTGTTTGTAGTAGTTACTATGAATATGTGCTATTATTTATCTGTATGTGTCTGACTGAAGTACGGGTGTGCAGTCAGGTTGCTGTGGCTAGCTGCATTTCTTCTCTTGATTCTCTGCACTTTCGAGCTGATGTGACTCAGTTATTTGCGTCTACGTCTACATCTGCGTCAATAGACTGCAAACAACTGTGAAGTGCATTGCAGAGGGTTAGGTTATGCTAACCAGGGACCTAGAAACGACGGAGAGGCTCCGTCCCCGCCGCAGCCGCAGTGATCCGCAACCCCACTACGACTACCGCAGTCCACTTCAGCCCTACGCCGCCCCACACCGAACCCAAGTTACTGTGCGGTTCGGCCCCCGGTGGACCCCCCAGGGAACGCCTCACACCAGACGAGTGTAGCCCCTTTGTTTGCGTGGTAGAGTAATGGTGGTGTACGCGTACGTGGAGAACTTGTTTGTGCAGCAATCGCCGACATAGTGTAGCTGAGGCTGAATAAGGGGAACCAGCCCGCATTCGCCGAGGCAGATGGAAAACCGCCTAAAAACCATCCACAGACTGGTCGGCTCACCGGACCTCGACACAAATCCACCGGGCGGATTCGTGCCGGGGACCGGCGCTCCTTCCCGCCCGGAAAACCGCGCGTTAGACCGCACGGCCAAACGGGTGGGCTTATTGCAGAGAGTACTCCTCACTGTAACAGATATTAGGGCCTCTTGCCGTTTTAGTTCACTTATGGAGCGCGGGAGGAATAATTGCTTGAATGCCTCTGTGATTTCTGTAGTTAGACTAATCTTGTCCTCGCGACTAACAGCCGGCCGCGGTGATCTAGCGGTTCAGGCGCTCAGTCCGGAACCGCGCGACTGCTACGGTCGCAGGTTCGAATCCTGCCTCGGGCATGGATGTGTGTGACGTCCTTAGGTTGGTTAGGTTTAAGTAGTTCTAAGTTCTAGGGGACTGATGACCACAGATGTTAAGTCCTACAGTGCTCAGAGCCATTTTTGAGCGACTAACTATATTCATGACTTGAAAGCAGGCTCTTGAAACTTTGTAAGTTGGGGTCCTCAGGGTAGTTTGCGTCTGTCTTCAGACATCTGCTACTTCATTACATTCAGCCTCTCCGTGACACTCCGACATTGATCAAACGGACCTGTGCTGCCCTTCTAGTGTTATTTCTCTCTGATACAGACCCCACGCACTTGAGGAGTATTCTAGGATGGGTCTTGCAAATGCTTTGTAAGTAATATCTTTTGCAGATTGATTGCATTTTCTTAGTATTCTACCAAAATAAAATCTGCCACCTATTGTACCTACGAATGAGCCCTAGTTCTTCTCCATTCCATGTAGAAACGAGCTATGTAAAATCCATGTAGCATGCACAGATAGAACTAGACGATGAACTAGTAAAAATGAACGGTTTCCGAAAAGGAACGGTCCCAAATATGAACGAGGTTGCCCATTTCTAATACACTGGTCTCCCTCTACAATTCTCATCGCCAATACATCCCTGCATTGCTACATTAACGATTCTTTGATGTCCCACGATATGTCCTATTAACCGAACCCATCTGCTAGTCATGTAGCGCCACAAATTTCTTTTCTCGCCAATTCAGTTCAGTACCTCAGTTTGGCTTTAGGAAAGGTAAAGGTACCAGAGAGGCAGATCTGACGTGGCGGTTGATAGGACCTGTCGCCGACCTGTGTGGCCGAGCGGTTCCAGGCGCTACAGTCTGGAGCTGTGCGACCGCTACGGTCGCAGGTTCGAATCCTGCCTCGGGCATGGATGTGTGTGATGTCCTTAGGTTAGTTAGGTTTAAGTAGTTCTAAGTTCTTGGGGACTGATGACCACAGCAGTTGAGTCCCATAGTGCTCAGAGCCATTTCATAGGACCTGTCGTCCTGGAAAAAGCGTTCAACGGTGTCAAGTGGCGCAAGATGTTCGAAATCCTGAGAAACATAGGAATAAGCTGTGTGGAATGACGGGTAATATATTATATATACAAGAACCAAGAGGCAACAACAAGAGTGGAAGACCAAGAACGAAGTGCTCGGATAAAAAAGGGTGTAAGACAGGGATGTACTCTTTCCCTGGATGTTCATCTTATACGCTGAATAAGCAGTGACGAAAATAAAAGAAAGGTTCAAGAGTTGGATTAAAATTCAAGGTGAAAGGATATCAATGATAAGATTCGCTGATGACGTCGCTATTCTCAGTGAAAGTGGAGAAGACTTACAGGATCTGTTGAAGGGAATGAACAGTCTAATAAGTACAGAATATGGATTGAGAGTAAATCGAAGAAACAAATAATGAGAACCAGCAGACAGGCGAACAGCGAGAAGTTTAACATCATGCTTAACATCAGGATTGGGGATCACGAAGTAGACAAAGTTAAGAAATTTTGCTTCCTGGCCAGCAAAATAACCTATGATAGACGTAGCAAGGAAGATGTAAATAGCAGACTAGCCTGGCAGAAATGGTATTCTTGGCCAAGAGAAGTCCACTAGTTTCAAACATAGGCCTTATTTTGAGGAAGAATTTTCTGAGAATGGACGTTTCTAGCATATGATTGTATGGTAGTGGAAAGATGAACTGTAGGAAAACTGGAACAGAAGCGAGTCGAAGCATTTGAGGTGTGATGCCACAGAGAATGTTGAAAATTAGGTGTGCTGGTAAGATTAGGAATGACGACCTTTTTTGCAGAATCGACGAGTACAGGAATATATGGAAAACAATGACAAGGAGAGGAGATATGATGATAGGACATCGGTTAAGACATTAGGCCATAACTTCCATGGTACCAGAGGGAACTGCAGAGGGTAAAAACTGCAGAGGATGACAGAGATTGGAATACTCGAGGAAATAACTGAGGACGTAGGTTGCGACTGCTACACAGAGATGGAAAGGTTGCCACAGGAGAGGAACTCGTGGTGGAATGCTTCAGACCTGACAAAAGGCTGATGACTAAAGAAAAACTTCTCGTAAGTTATTTGATGCACCCATCTAATTATTAGTATTCTTCTGTAGCACTGCACTTCAATAGGTTCTACTCTCTTTTTGTCTGAGTTGTTTAACATCCACGTTTCACTTTCGTATAAGGCGACAGCCCAAACAAATATCTTCAGAAAGGAACTCCTGCTAATTAAATTTATATTAGACGTTAGTAAATTTCTATTTCTTTCAGAAACGGTTTTCTTGCTATTGTCAGTGTGCATTTTACATCTTCAGACATTATCAGTTATTTTGGCCTAGTGATAAGAAAAAACCTATCGACTACTTTTAGTGTCTCATTTCCTGATCCAATTCGATCAGCATCACCTGATTTAGTTCGACAACATTTAATTACCCTTGTTTTACTTTTGTTGATATTCATCTGATAATCCCTATTCAAAACAGTTTCCATTTCGTTCAAATGGTTTTGCGAGTCCATTATCATTACTGACAGAATTACTATGTCATCGCAAACTTCAGAGTCTGTATTGCTTCTCCCTGGACTTTAATTCCCTTTCCTAGTTTTCTCTTGGTTTCCTCTACTGCTTGCTCAATATACAAATTTAATAACAAGGCGGATGGACTACTCTCTGTCTCACTCCCTTGCTTCCCTTTCATGTCCTCTGAATCTTATAACTAGTTTGGTTTCTGCATATGTTGTAGGTAATTTTCGCTCCCTATATTTTTGCTCCTACTACCTTCGGAATTTGGAAAAGTGTTTTCCAGTCAACATTGTCAAAAACCTTCTCTAATTCTACCGATACTATAAACGTAGGTTTACCTGTCTTCATTCCGTCTTCTAAGGTAAATGGAAAGGTCAGTGTGGCCTTGAATCTTTCTGCGTTTCTTCGGAACCCAAACTGATCTTCTCCGAGGTCGGTTCCTACCAGTTTTTCCAGTCTTCTATATACGATTCGAGACAGGATGCTGCAATCGTGGCTTCCTATACTTATGGTTCAGTAATACTCATTCGTGTCAGCACCTGTCCCTGGAATAGGAACTATTATATTCTCCTTGAAATCTGAGGGTATTTTACCTGTGCGATATTTCTTGCATACCAGGTTCAATATTTTTGTGACGGTCAATTCTCCAAAGGATCTAAGCAATTCCGAGGGAATATAGCCTGCTCCAGGCGCCCTGTTTCAACTTATGTCTTTCAATGCTTTGTCAAATTCCTCTCGCAGTACTCGTGTCCTATCTCCCATGTCATCTTCAGATACTTCCTCTTCCCTTTCTAAAATAATGTCCTCATGTATACTTCCCAGATAAAGTCCCTCTATATAGTCCCTGCATCTTTCCCTTTTTTGCTTAGTACTGTCTTACCGCCTAAGCTCTTAATATTCATACAGGATCTTCTGTTGTCTGAAAAGGCTCCTTCAGCTATCACACAGGCGGCATCTACCGTTCCTCGTCAGGCAGGTTTCTACGCTTCTACAGCCTTGCATTTCTAGTCTAGCCCCTTCTGCTTTTCCATTTAAGGTTTGCTGTGAATTTCATTTTTAGACGTGTGTATTACCTTTCACTTGCTTCATTTTCATATTTTTATTCTTTAGCCGTTTCAGCATGTCGTGAGTTATTCAAGGATTTCTGCTTGGCCTTATCTTTCTGCCTATCTGACGCCCTCTACCTTCACTGTTTCATCCATCGAAGCTACCTGTTTCTTACCTTTTGTAAATGAACGAGCTGCTCTTGATCGACTTTGAACAATTTCCATTGGCGATAAAAATTCTAAAAGAATGAATTTCTTGGGTGCACGCTATTACAATTTTCTGTTTCGACGAAACATAACAAGGAATATAACACAGTAACACCAAAAACTTCGAGACTTGTAGAGGGTGTCCTGAAAAAACAGAGTACGGGAATGTTCGGAGGCCTCATCCAACGATGCATGGATTTTGTAAGGGCTGTCTGTTGTGAAGCCATAGCATACACAGAACAATTGGAGCGCCTTATTCTGTACTGTCGCAGGGGTTGCCACGGTTTGTTACCTAAAAGTATTCGCGCGTAGCCTGCCATAAATATGGTAGACGAGAGGTACATTAGCTTCAGCAGCAGATTTCTACGGCTAGGGCGGTGCCGGCGACAGCTGTAGCAATGACCCACTTCCTGTCCAGGGGTCAAAGGCGGGCGGAAGTCCCGGAGACAAGGTCATTCGCTGCTCACGACTGTTTCGCTGGATCTATTGCACTCTGCCACGAGCTTGCTTCCAGCGAGTATAACCTCCACTCAAGGCGTATGACATCACCGCTCCAAAATGATTTTTTTCTCTTCCCATCGTGTTGTTCAGTGTTCTGCGTTTCTTCTATACTATTGGATGTTTCAAAAAAATCCGTTCGATTTCACAAAACTATATCTTTTTCATGAATGTAGGTAGAAACTTGGAGTGTATTTTAAATTACGCGTAGGACTCCACGGTTTTAGTTTCAAAGAGAACCATCCGATTAATATCGGATTGTGCCCCTGGCAGCACTGCCAAACCACCCACTCCCAGCAACATACCTCCTGCAATTTTTTCTTCTGAGATTTCGCGAATTCTATAATTTTCTAAATAGGTTTTACAAAACTGAAGCATTATTGTCAAAATATTCTTAAATTAACTATATCTATGAAAATTATTGCACACAATTAAATTTTCTTTTCTAGTGATTAAATTACGAACTGTATGAACTTCCTAAAATGTTGAAAGCGAAACAAAATCTATATCTTACTGACTACGGCAGCCATCGTATATTGACTTTAATATGATGTACAATAAACAACAGATTTTATTTGCTTTAATTAGAAACAAAAGAAAAAAGAGCTATAACAAAGGACTGAGAAAATAAGTGTTTTACGTTTCTTTAAACGAGGTTTCAACATAGCCCTCTACAGGCTGATTTTGCTAAATGGGAACAAATGATCCGTGAGAGGACAGTAGCAAAACAGGACATACGGATGGAAATGCTTGGCGTCTATACTATATCGTATTAATTAAAACAGCATGCCTGAACAGTACAATGCAGTGCATGAGCTGCTGTGATGGGACCAACGTTAGACAAGGTGTTCGAAGTGGCCTCCACGGCCTATAATCATGTAGAAACGCGATGCAGTAACGACTAATGCACATGTTTGGATGTACCGTCCTGCAATCGAATGGTGTCAGAAGTAGCATAAACTCGTTGTTCTAATGTCTGAGCGGCCGGGACGGGTTTCACATACACGACTTCTCTCAAGTGCCCCCCAGTGTCCAAATTTCGGATGGATCACCGCGTCCGATACACTGGCCGGAGTAGATGATGACTGTGAAGATCCCTTCACACAGTAACGTAGAAGTGAGCTGGAACACCATCATGTAGTAGCCACACTGCTGTTCGCACAACCAAACGCACGCCATCCAGCAGAGGAGGCAGGGTCACCAGCAGGAAATGCAGTCATGCTTCGCCACATGGAAGGATGAGTGGTCTGAAGATGCCGTCAGCAATATTCCCTGCCCACTTATTGAGGCTGAACCTTTGCCGATGGCCCGCTGCCACCATACCATGATGATTGTGCATAGCCCATTGGAGAGTGTTGTGAAGGTTGATGTTACCGCCCCTCTTATAGGTAGCCTCATCTGTGAATAGGATGGATCACAGAAATCCCAATGGTGTCGTGGCCTGTGCGACGAACCAGCGACAAAAACGTCGCCGCGGAGTCAACTTTGTAGGTAGCAAGGCCTGCACTCATGGTAAGTGTTATGGGTAGTGGCAGTTGTCATGGAGAATGTTTCACACGGTTGTATTGCTTAGCCCTTGAAGGCGGGCCACCTCCCTCGCGCTGATATCGAGATCGTATTCTGCAGTGTTCAACACCTCTTTCTCCAAGGTGCGTGTATGTACACCTCCTCGTGGTGACCCATTCCTGCCATCGAACCTGTTTCATACACACGACGAAACGGTGTTGCAAACAGTTTACGGTACTGTTGCTGTTGGCAGGGATGCTTTTCCCGTTATGTTGTGCTGTCGCATTCCAACTGCTGTTTGCCTGTCTGTAAGTGAGGATCATCTCTTCGTGTTCATGGTCGGTATACAGGGGCATCATCTTTCAGCATTACAATACACGACACACATCCACACCATAGTGAATTGGCATCAGGAGTGGAGGGAATACCTCCAAGTACAGAAATGTGAGGACGCTGCCGTCGTGAACAACATTACTGTCCTCTTGAGTGTGGAACCAAAACTCAAGTACAGACGGAACATTCCACTTACGTGATTTGTTCTCAGCTGTGCATTGAGTCACTGAAATCTACAGTATCAAAGATGTTATCTCCTTGTCCTCAACCGGTTATACCTCCCTTGGAGCGCATTCCCTCCGGCCATATATCCATTTGATCTTTTTTGCTCCTTATCCTCTTGGGGACTGTTGCCTGCGGTTTGTCCTAGCAAAATCACCCTGTGTAGGAATAAGGACTAACAACTTCTATTATATTATTAATCAGCCACAGACGGCTTGTTCTCAACTTTTTTTATATACACAGCAAATCGTACTCATTGCAACATGAGGGTAGCAAACGTACTGTTTGGAGCGGGAAGTAAATTGCGTATCAGCTCTAGCTTCTTTTTCGTACTTCCTCTATCGTCGCGTCTCACTCCAGTCCTCAGTAGACTGAAAACAGCAAAAATCGAAATCTTTCAGCCAAATATAAGGGGCAGCCAAATGAGAACGAGACAGGAAAATAACTGAGGAAACTGTTTATTATTTCAAAAGTAATCGTAAACAGTTAACTTGTTTATCCTACTGCGAGACAAGACGGTAAATGCCTTCAAGGATTGTACCCTGGCGTGCATCTCTTCTTCCGAAGCAAATCGATGGGCGCCATTGTCTTTCTTCAGAGCTCCAAAAATATGGAAATCGTATTGGGAGGGATCGGAACTGTGTGGAGGAAGTGTAAGGGCTCCCCAGACAACTGTGGCAACATGTGGGCCCGCCAGAGACAATGCGCTGCAGAAGTTTCGCTGGGAAGCCTACACACATCATACAGTCAAATGGTTCAAATGGCTCTGAGCACTGCGGGACTTAACATCTGAGGTCATCAGTCCCCTAGAACGTAGAACTACTTAAACCTAACTAACCTAAGGACATCACGCACATCCATGCCCGAGGCAGGATTCGAACCTGCGACCGTAGCAGTGGCGCGGTTCCGGACTGAAGCGCCTAGAACCGCTCATCATACAGTCCCGATCTCTCCATAAACGATTTCCATATTTTTGGAGCCCCGAAAAAAGACATTCGTGGCCGTTGATTTGCTTCGGACGAACAGGTGCACGCCTAGATACATTCTTTGTTCCTCAGGCAACCGCAAACATTTTTCGTTGAAAGCAATGACCGTCTTGTCCCACAATGGGATAAATGTACTAACTGTTATGACGATTATCTTTGAAATAATAAATAATTTACTTACTTTGTTTCCATCTATCTCGGCCCCTTATACGTATCACCTCTACCTATTTCTCTTATTCCAGTTCTCAGTTAGCAGAAAACGGCAAAAGTCGGAGAATCCTTAGATCAAATAGCGTATCTACTTCAACGAACGCTCTTGACCTTCGAAATTCTACAGCGCCGTAGCGTAGTGGTAGCAATAGCTCCGTTGTCGAACACGAGCGATCTGTGTTAGCGTCAGGTGTGTGAACCAAGAGCTGTGTTTGCACATAAACCGCGTTAGCGATTGACAACTGTTCAAGTGAAGTCGTTTCTTTGTTGTGTAACTTGGGCGAAATAACACCGTGACACCAGGTTGCGTTTATAATCCGGGGATGGGGTAAGATTTTTACTAGGGAGAAGACAGGAATACAGGGGTAGGAGAACTCATATACCTCTTCTACTTAATTTCTTAACGGCGAGTGTTGCGAATTCATCTCTTACCAACACTGTGCTCATAACTGGAAGGATAACAGTTTTTGGGCGCAAGTGCCGGCAAGTGCTGATTCTGCGCGAAACTCCCAAAGCTTCTGACAAGTGCTGCATCCTCCTGAGTGTTTCGGGTACCTCCAATGCGCCACGATTTTTGATTTTTGTTTTTCTTCTGGAAATTTATTCAGGTATTTAATCCGTCTTTCTTTATTTCTTCAGGTCAGATTTTGCGCCCCCTCTGCGGCTGCGCTGTTGCTGCGTTCAATCTCGCCAACCTCTCGGAACAGCACTCATCTCATTTTACAACGATATATCTCTTACATGCATTTATTTTCCACCTTGGGGTACTTTTTACAACTAGGTTTGGGACCAAAGTTTTCATTTCCCTTTCACAAATGTTCAACGCGCCCTCCACAGGATGTATGACCAACATCTTAACGGAAGTCACACTCGTTTCATATTTTTTCCGAGCATATCTGTAGTCACTACATCTACTGCTGTTGTTATATGGTGTCACAGCTCGCTCAAAGTTATTGGAAGCGGGGGCACAAAAACGGAGCCTTTTACAAATCTCCACAAACGAAAATCACATACCGTTATAACAAGCTGGCATGGAGATCAGTGTTACAATGCGAGATCCATACACTACTTACGAACGGTTAATCATTGAGGCAGCTAGGAAATGCTCACAAGTGGAAGTGGCAATGGGATGTTCAAGTAATTGTAGAAAAAGCCAGTTCTCCAATACAACCAGGTGTTAAATTTCTGTAACCGCATATACTGCAAAAAAGAACTGGTCGTAATCTTTTATCGGAAAGCGGCGGAAAACTCATGCAGCGTTGGAGAGTCTTGCGCGTACTCTGCTATGGTTTGTAATTGCTGTGTTCCTCGTGTTCTTACGACGTGGCGGTCCACCTTACACTTGAATGGATAGTAGCCTTATCGTTGTTCACTAAACATGAGAGGAATTTGTTGTCTTCCATCAGTACGAACACAATTAATTCGCAAAATACTACTCTTCGTCGTTCATCACCATCACGAAGAGTCTGTAGCTGCTGATTGTGTATGAACGCTGATCTGCTCACTTAGAATTGGTAACGCTAACGATAAAGCTGCCGAACACAGCTCAACCCGTCACGGATGTGTCTGCGGCATTGTGTCTGTGTAGCGACAGATTACTGCTGTAAACCTTATACTTAGTTCTGACTTTGAAGGGCAGTTCGTACATTTTTGAGTACGTTCGGAGATGACAGTTTCGCTTTACGAACATCAGTTTTTAACAGAGATATTCTAATTTTTACATATTAGTGTGGCGTGGTAATAAACAAGTAGAGTTTCCTTGAGATCAGAATTTTTAGTATTTATTAGTTTTTGTTAATATCTGACAATAACTGCTGGCGATTTGGAGCCCATGTCGTTTGCCTTTGCCCGCCGCAGCACAACAGCCAGAGTCGTCTGCACGTCTTCAGCCACGCCCCACCACGCCTTCAGCTCACGCTCGCCATCTGTAACTGAACTGAACCACGTGCGCTCCTCATGGGTGTGAAGGAAAAGCTGCCCTACCCACTTTACTTAATAACACTGTATCTGCTACGCCAAAGGCGCCTCCTTTTCAATTCTGATAAACGTGACCGAATGAAATAAATTAGTGAAAATATATTCGTTGTATAATAAAGATGTCACAAATGTAGAATGCAGACTACCCCATGAGCATCAAAGGTTGTGACTCGCGTTTTTTATTCTATCCCGCGTAAATTTACAACTGAGTTATCTCAAGTATGGAGATGATGAAAGTAACGGGTCGAGGCTTTCTGCATATAAAGTTCGCCGTTATAGCGTCCCCAGTGCTATATTACGAAAAGACTTAAAAAACAATATTCATAAAGAAGAGACATTCAAAAATTGAATAATATATTTTTATCATGTAGCCGTAAAACAATAATTTCTCTGTCTAGAAATGCAAAGAAATGCAATGCAAAGAAATAATTTATGACAAAATGATCTAAAGAGACGACAAGATACGCTCTTTTGTTAATTTTTTTAGTCAACTTCACTTCCTATCTTGTCTTTGTTGAGTATAGGCGGACATCTTGCGAGTGCTGGCAAATGTAAGCATATTTGTATGAGTTAAGCAGATAATATATTAATTGAATATTATTGTGCACTTTTAATTTGTAAGAGGTGATCCCGATTTCATGTCCGCCTTCCTTGAATTAACCTGCATTCAAGTAATTTACAGTTCAACAATCGCAGCGGCCGATGCAGCCAACGACGCCATTACGTGGCGATATTAAGTTATGAAAATTAGCGGAAGCGAAATACTCGCCCGCTATTAAAAGAATATTAATTTTTCTCCACAGCCGCACGAAGTTCCAGAAATACGTAGCTTTAAGACTCTTATTTTCAGTACCGTAGCCGACAGCCAGAGCCAGGACTCCGACTACAATATAATGGTTAACGGCGGTAAGAAAAATACTCTCCCGCGTGTGTGGGCCGCAATTGTAATTAATAACTAAAGATCTTTTGCTTTAAAGTGAACTGACTAGCCGAGGAAATTAATATGAAAAGTTTATTACATTGTTCAGCTTGTATGCTCATGTTTTAAGATGCAGCGAGTCTAACATCCATTAACGTAACAAATAATTTGAGATTAATGTTGTTAAAAAGGAGAACTTCAGGAAAGCATTTAATTGTAAAATCAAAATTAAAATGGAATATCATTTTTATTAAGGCCCACCACGTAAGTCGGCAACAATCAAAAAATAATAATAACAATAATATATTAAATTACGACGGCCGACGGACGCGAGACCGTACACGTATTCATCGAACACACTACCTGCGTAAAGTGCGTGCTGTTTATAGGCTTGTGTCGAACTGCATCAATAATATGTTTCTGTTCCTACACTTTTTGTTAAATCTCTCAATCTGACAAAATATGTGCATTGGGCAGCCTATTAATTTCACGAAATCTATTAAAGTAATTCTGGCAAAAACGGACCGATTCCGGAAGTTGAGGTATCGGAACGGGTATGCAGGGTCGTCCATTCATAGTGACCGGGCCAAATATCTCGCATCAAACGAAACAAACTACAATGAACGAAACTCGTCTAGCTTGAAGGGGGAAACCAGATGGCGCTATGGTTGGCCCGCTAGATGGCGCTGTCAAACAGATATCAACTGGTTTTTTTAAAATAGGAACCCCCATTTTTTATTACATATTCGTGTAGTACGTAAAGAAATATGAACCTTTTAGTTGGACCACTTTTTTCGCTTTGTGATAGATGGCTCTGTAATAGTCACAAACATATGGCTCATAATTTTAGACAAACAGTTCGTAACAGCTATGTTTTTTAAATTAAAATACAGAACGTACGTACGTTTGAACATTTTATTTCGGTTGTTCCAATGTAATACATGTACCTCTGTGAACTTATAATTTCTGAGAATTCATGCTGTTACAGCGTGATTACCTGTAAATACCACATTAATGCAATAAATGCTCAAAATGATGCACGTCAACCTCCATGCATTTGGCAATACGTGTAACGACATTCCTCTCAACATCGAGTAATTCAGCTTCCGTAACGTTCGCTCGCGCATTGACAATGCGCTGACGCATGCTATCAAGCGTTGTCGGTGGATCTCGACAGCAAATATCCTTCAACTTTCCCCACAGAAAGAAATCCGGGGACGTCAGATCCGGTGAACGTGCGGGCCATGGTATGGTGTTTCGACGACCAATCCACCTGTCATGAAATATGCTGTTCAATACCGCTTCAACCGCACGGGAGCTATGTGCCGGACATCCATCATGTTGGAAATACATCGCCATTCTGTCATACAGTGAAACATCTTGTAGTAACACCGGTAGAACATTACGTAGGAAATCAGCATACATTGCACCATTTCGATATGCATCTATAAAATGGGGGCCAATTATCCTTCCTCCCATAATGGCGCACCATACATTAACTGGCCAAGGTCACTGATGTTCCACTTGTCGCAGCCATCGTGGATTTTCCGTTGCCCAATAGTGCATATTATGCCGGTTTACGTTACAGCTGTTGGTGAATGACGCTTCGTCGCTAAATAGAACGCATGCAAAAAATCTGTCATCGTCCCGTAATTTCTCTTGTGCCCAGTGGCAGAACTGTACACGACGTTCAAAGTCGTCGCCATGCAATTACTGGTGCATAGAAATTAGGTACCGGTGCAATCGATGTTGATGTAGCATTCTCAACACCGACGTTTTTGAGATTCCCGATTCTCGCGCAGTTTGTGTGCTATTGATGTGCGGATTAGCCGCGACAGCAGCTAAAACACCTACTTGGCCATCATCATTTGGTGCAGGTCGTGGCTGACATTTCACATGTGGCTGAACACTTCCTGTTTCCTTAAATAACGTAACTATCCGGCGAACGGTCCGGACACTTGGATGATGTAGTCCAGGATACAGAGCAGCATACATAGCACACGCCCGTTGGGCATTTTGATCACAATAGCCGTACATCAACACGATATCGAACTTTTTCGCAGTTGGTAAACGGTCCATTTTAACACGGGTAATGTATCACGAAGCAAATACCGTCCGCACTGGCGGAATGTTACTTGATATCACGTACTTATACGTTTGTGACTATTACAGGGCCATCTATCACAAAGCGAAAAAAATGGTCCAACTAAAACATTCATATTTCTTTACGTACTACACGAATATGTAATAAGAATGGGGGTTCCTGTTCAAAAAACAGCAATTATCCATTTGACCTATGGCAGCGCCATCTAGCGGGCCAAACATAGCGCCATCTGGTTTCCCCCTTCAAGCTAGACAAGTTTCGTCTTTGTAGTTTTTTCGTTTGACGCTTATTTCGTGAGGTATTTGGCTCGGTCACGATGAATGGACCACCCTGTGTAGTATACTTCAACACCAGCTGAAATGTGTAATAATACAGGAACTAAATTGCATCACCAAGAATTGATCCGCCTTCTAAATTTATAGTACGATATGTTATTGATATTATTAGTTGATGATTGTAGTAGTACTATAATTTGTTTAGTATGTGTTACAAAGCGTTGTGTTGTTAGTTTAATGTATCATTGATTTATTCGGATTCACGATGTATGGTACAGTATATTAGCAATATTATTGGTTTATGTTTACTGTACTGTTATGTGTTACGAAGTGTTTGTGTTGTTTGCGTCATTTGAGCTGACGGAGAACTGGGGAGAGCGGACGGTTAAACCTGGTGCGGTTTGAACATCACACGACACCGGATACAAATCTTAGCTAGTTGACAGCCTTCGACCGCAAGAAGAATCCGAAGCTACTACGAATCTTCTGCTGCCATTGTGATGTGACAATATGAAAAATGAACTGCTAATTAGCAAATGCACAACTGTTAAGTTTTATTCAATCTCGTTTTGAGTCTTTCATTGTACAACAATTTATATACATGAAACTGCAATTATGAACAACCATCAGCTGTATAATGGAACGACGACAATGGAAATTTGTGCCGGACCGGACTTGATGCTCGATTTCCCGCTTATCGCGACCGGCCGGCTTAACATTTGGTTATCCGAGCACGTCTCACGGCCAGAGACACACTTTCACATGTCGTCAACCGTGTGTTATGCATGCGTGTCCTAAAGAACGTTGCATCGCAATTCGGAATAATACAGGCACTGGAATATCGTATTTATCCGCCGAGACCGGGCGTGCGACTTTCAAGTAAAATAATGTCCCCTGTACGGGAGTACACATAATACCCTCTTGGCCATCAAAATTGCTACACCAAGAAGAAATGCAGATGATAAACGGGTATTCATTGGACAAATATATTATACTGGAATTGACATGTGATTACATTTTCACGCAGTTTGGGTGCGCATAGATCCTGAGAAATCAGTACCCAGAACAACCACCTCTGGCCGTAATAACGGCCTTGATAGGTATGGGCGTTAAGTCAAACAGAGCTTGGATGGCGTGTACAGTTACAGCTGCCCATGCAGCTTCAACACGATACCACACTTCATCAAGAGTAGTGACTGGCGTATTATGACGAGCCAGTTGCTCGGCCACCATCGAACAGACGTTTTCAATTGGTGAGAGATCTGGAGAATGTACTGTTCAGGGCAGCAGTCGAACATTTTCTGTATCCAGAAAGGCCCGTACAGGACCTGCAACATGCGCTCGTGCATTATCCTGCTGAAATGTAGGGTTTCGCAGGGATCGAATGAAGGGTAGAGCCACGGGTCGTAACACATCTGAAATGTCACGTCCACTGTTCAAAGTGCCGTCAGTTGGAACAAGAGGTGACCGAGACGTGTAACCAATGGCACCCCATACCATCACGCCGGGTGATACGCCAGTATGGCGATGACGAATACACGCTTCCAATGTGCGTTCACCGCGATATCGCCAAACACGGATGCGACCATCACGATGCTGTAAACAGAACCTGGATTCATCCGAAAAGATGATGTTTTGCCATTCGTGCACCCAGGTTCGTCGTCGAGTACACCATCGCCGGCGCTTCTGTCAGTGATGCAGCGTCAAGGGTAACCGCAGCCATGGCCTCCGAGCTGATAGTCCATGCTGCTGCAAACGTCGTCGAACTGTTCTTGCAGATGGTTATTGTCTTGCAAACGTCCCCATCTGTTGACTCAGGGATCGAGACGTGGCTGCACGATCCGTTACAGTCATGCGGATAAGATGCCTGTCATCTCGACTGTTAGTGATACGAGGCCGTTGGGATCCAGTATGGCATTCCGTACTACCCTCCTGAACCCACCGATTCCATATTCTGCTAACAGTCATTCGATCTTGACCAACGCGAGCAGGAATGTCGCGATACGATAAACCACAATCACGATAGGCTACAATCCGACCTTTATCAAAGTCGGAAACGTGATGGTACGCGAGGCATCACAAAAAGGTTTCACCAGGCAACGCCGGTCAACTGCTGTTTGTGTATGAGAAATCGGTTGGAAACTTTCCTCATGTCAGCACGTTGTAGGTGTCGCCACCGGCGCCAACCTTGTGTGAATGCTCTGAAAAGCTAGTCATTTGCATATCACATCATCTTCTTCCTCTCGGTTAAATTTCGTGCCTGTAGCACGTCATCTTCGTGGTTAAGCAATTTTAATGGCCAATAGTGTATATATACGAGTACAGGTTGTAGACTCACGGTTGATGACACATGAAAGTTTGTGTGTAGCGGTGAATCGTGTTCGGATAGCCGAATGGTAAGGCGGCAGCTCGCGATAAACGGGAAATCCGGGTTCGAGTCCCGGTCCAGCTCAGATTTTCATTCCATTATACAGCTGATGGTTGTTGTTGTTCGCAACTGCGAATACGTTTAATTTATTTCATAACGACTGTATTTGCTGGAGTGCCTATTTTTTTCCTTTGGTCATGTCCGAAGGAATACTGCATCGTACAGAGGTACTGCAATATCGTATCGTGGAAATTTATTTTGTAAAGTCAACTCTTGGTGGCCATTTCATAGTTCACAGCATATTGTATTTTATTACAACGCCAAGTACAAGTACAAACTACAGTGAGTGAATAGTGTTCCGATGCCTGAAAAACGACAAATTTTGTTTGCTTTGATTAATGAAGGAATGACTTTTGCTTGAATATTCTCCCCAGAAGTTAATTTAATGGAAACTTATTGAAAATGCAACTTCCGCAGCCGGCCGGTGTGGCCGAGCGGTTCTAGGCGCTTCAGTCTGGAACCGCGCGACCGCTCCGGTCGCAGGTTCGAATCCTGCCTCGGGCATGGTTGTGTGTGATGTCCTTAGGTTAGATAGGTTTAAGTAGTTCTAAGTTCTAGGGGCCTGATGACCTCAGATGTTAAGTCCCGTAGTGCTCAGAGCCATTTGAACCATTTGAGCCAACATACGCATCTGGTCCAAAAATACTGCGACGACTTAAATTAACTACAACATAAAGTGCGTTTATCAATGGAAAAGATTTTACCACGCATTCTAAATTAATAAAAAATATATATTACAGATAGACTGAAAGTACTCTGACTAAATACTTGATGAGAAAATTTTATTCCTAGTGAAGTTGTTGAAACAGAGATCAAAATGGCTCTAAGCACTATGGGACTTAACATCTGAGGTCATCAGTCCCCTAGACTTAGAACTACTTAAACCTAACTAACCTAAGGACATCACACACATCCATTCCCGAGGCAGGATTCGAACCTGCAACCGTAGCAGCAGCGCGGTTCCGGACTGAAGCGCCTATAACCGCTCGGTTACAGCGGCCGGCGAAACAGAAATCAACGCTTCACTTATAGTCTCGCTCTAACATTACCCCTGTTTACTATGACAACGTCTTACAAACATCTGAAACTACGTCGATTACTGAAAGTTTTATCCAAAAGTTTTTTCTTTCTGTAACTTTTAAGTACACACGAATGAGAGGAACTTGCATAATTATGAAAAGTTTACAACATATGAGCAAAACTATTAAAAGCCTTAGAACTGATACTACTAAACAACTTACATAATTACGAAAAGTTTAGAACATAGGAGCAAAACTATTAAAAGCCTTAGAATTTTTACTACTGCTCTGACACTGAATTGAATCGTCTACGGCGTACGTCATTTGCGGCTCTTTGTTCAAGAACGTTTTACTTAACTTATCATGTACCAGCCAAGTTTTATATTGTCATTACGAGAAAGGCGCTAATCCCAACTACTGTAAATTTAAGATACGTTCAGTCCAAGTAGTTCAGGTTCCCTCCTACCACGGTAAGTGTTACTCGTACTAAGGAACGACGCAGCAAAGCAGATGATGTGAGAAGACTAAAACACGCTTGGGGCCGTGGCCTTGAGCAGATACGAGAGAGCAGTTTATTCAGGGCATTAACTGGGACGCTGATAATGGTGTTTACATCTGGTCTCCCAAGCGAAGTTCACTGCCGGATGCGCCCTGTACTGCAGGACGAATTACTGAAACAGTCGGTGATCGGATAGGAGAGGCGTGAAGTGGGTGTAAAAGCAGCAGAGACATATTGTGCCGAGTCAAAGAGAAACTGACTCAGTATTGTGGGGGGCGGGAGGGGGGGGGGGCGGGAGGGGGGGCGGCGGAAGTGTCCGAGAGCTGTTATGTAATGATGTTCTCACTTTCTCAGTACTCAGTACTTACATCAAACTCTTATCAGTTTTTATCTCGCGCAAAAAGGAACACTCACGATATAACCCTTTTAATCCGATGCTTTTATCTGCCGATCTTAACGAAGGCGTTGCTACCAATTAGCTACAATGAAAATTGGTAATCATTGTACATTTCTGCTCTTCCCGGAACCGATCACGGTCCTCTGGTTTGAATCGATCGGACGGCTTAAGCTAGAGGTTCACATGATTCTGTGACGATCTTGGATGCGGATTTCTCGACCGCCGCTCTTGGGAGGAGGACTGTAGGTTCCTGTCTTAACAGGTGAAGCGACCACTACACTCAGGAATCGGCTACTAGGGTAGTGTGCCTTGCTCATTTGGATTTTTAGGATAGACAAATACATTCATAAGTCGAATAAGGTACGTTCTAATCTATCCCCATTAAATGAAGTCAAGAGCATTTTTCATGGCATATCGGGGAAAGGAAAAGGTAATACACCATTGTTTACCTGCAGGAACGTGTATGGAAAGGTCTTATAACTAGTCTTGCTTATAAATGGTAAGAATGCCCACATAGTACTGGCAACAAAAACCTGGCAGAATCCAAATTTTAATGACAATGAAATTCTAAATTGAGATTGGTATACCTAGCACAAAGATTGGATGAAGACAAGTGTTAAAAGTGGCTCAGACACGGTCATTGAATGTTTTTATAGATCCCCTCCTCAAGAGCAGTAATGGCAAAACATTTAAGGGGAAACTTGGAGAAAGTTTCGCGTAAATTTCCTGGTCACGTTGTAGTACTGGGTGGAGATTTCAACTTAACCGGTTATAGACAGTGATTAATGGGGTGGTAGGAACAGGGAATCAGGTCACATTGTTCTAAATGTCTCACCTGAAAACTGCTAATTAGAGAACCGACTCGTGAAGGTGACATCCTAGATCTGCTGGTGGCAAACAAACCCGAACTTCTCATCTCAGTTAGCGTATAACAGGAAATCACTGGTTAGAAGACCGTAACAGCATCACTGAATGCAACTGTAATTAGAAACACAAAGAAAGTTAGGAATATCTTTCTGCTTAGCGAGAGCAACAAGAAACAAATTTCAATTTGATACTTTCAGCTCCTGCACGGACAGCGTTGGGTACAAATGGGCAAAGTTCAAGAATATTGTACAATACGCATTAGATAGTTTTGTGCCAAGCAAAGTTGTGATGAAAAAGACCCGCTTTGATCAGACAGCGATGTCAGAAAGCTGTTACGAAAGCAGAGAGAGCTTCATTGCAAACTTAAAAGTAGCAAAATTTAGACGTAGCAAAGCCTCACAAACAAATAAAAATTGAACGAAGCCGAAGCTAGCTTAAGAAGAGAGAGATGGGTAAAGCTTTCAGTGAATTCGAAAGTAAAATTCTGTCTACCAACTTGACAGAAAATCCTATGAAATTTTGTTCTTATGTTAAATCAGCTAACGGATCTGCCCAGGCACTCTGCGATAATAATGACATCGAAACGGAGGATGACACAGAGAAGGGCTGAAATACTAAACATCCTTTTCCAAAACTGTTTCACAGAGGAAGATCGCACTGAAATTCCTCCCTTAAATCGTCGCATGAACGTCAACAGACAGAAAATCGGAATCGGTGACGATGGGCTGCTCATTGGTGCTCAGTTAGAAGTGGTAATCATCACTGAAGACAATATTATTGCAGTCAATGAGATTCCAGGTCGAAGACGTGTCTGGAGAGGTCCCAGTCAGCGGTGCTGATTGTCGCCCGCCGTACGGCTCGACAACCAGGCGTGATGGTCTAGTGTCCCACTACTTACTCATAGCAGGACCTATACGGTAGTCGTCCCTGGTACCCTTATACCACAGCAATACGCCGACGTCTGGAGCCGAACGACCGCTACGGTCGCAGGTTCGAATCCTGCCTCGGGCATGGTTGTGTGTGGTGTCCTTAGGTTAGTTAGGTTTAATTAGTTCTAAGTTCTAGTCGACTGATGACCTAAGAAGTTAAGTCGCATAGTGCTCAGAGCCATTTGAACCAATACGCCGACGATATTCTACGCCCCATTTTGTTGCTCTTCATGGCAAGCAATCCTGGGCTTATGTTTCAGCAAGATAATGGCTGCCCGTACACGGCGAGTTACTACTGCTCGTCTTCGTGTTTGCCAAATCCTACCCTAGACAACAAGGTGGATTGGCAGGGCTCTCTATCCTGTTCGGGATTTTGACAATCTAACGAGCCAGTTGGACAGACTTTGGCACGATATCCCCCCCAGAAGGACAACCAACAATTCTATTAACAATGTCAAGCCAAATACCTGCATGTTTAAGGGCTAGAGAATGACCAACGCCGGCCGGAGTGGCCGAGCGGTTCTAGGCGCTACAGTCTGGAACCGCGCGACTGCTACGGTCGCAGCTTCGAATCCTGCCTCGGGCATGGATGTGTGTGATGTCCTTAGGTTAGTTAGGTTTAAGTGGTTCTAAGTTCTAGGGGACTGATGACCTCAGAAGTTAAGTTCCATAGTGCTCAGAGCCATTTGAACCATAATAAATGAAAAAGCACTAGTTTGCTTTTGTTCTACAATATTACTTTTATTGTTAACCGGTTTTCGGCGTACAAGGCCATCTTCAGACATTTACTGACTATTATCACCAAAGAAGTTAAATGTTAGCAGACAACATTGGAAGAGAAGTAACACATCTAGACTGAAGTAGAAACATACAGTAAGTAACATCTTTGCAATGAAAAAGTAAAAACTGAACTGTACCATTTCTTCCTTTATCCACGTGTATACTGCGACGTCAACTTCTTTGTCTGCAGCGGTGGATGTTCCTCTTGAGTTTATGGAGACGTATTTTGGCGTAATTTTGCGTTGCAAACACTGTTTGTTAAACCAAATGTGTTGGGTGGACTTTGCTTTTTGTCTCAGTAATCTATCATAAAATACGGATAATTGTGCTGTTGTGGCACATTTTATCATATTAACAGAATCTTCCGTTGGTTCTTGGTAGAACAACATTATAATAAATGAAAAGCACCAGTTTGCTTTTGTTCTACAATATTACTTTTATTGTTAACCGGTTTTCGGCTTACAAGGCCATCTTCAGACATTATTATATACTGAGTATTATCACCTTTGATGACCAACGCTTCGTTGACTTATTGAATTTGTGAAGCTCTTTCTCTTGAATAAATCATTAAGTTTTTATGAAACTGTGATTTTGTGTTTGTCTGTACATCTACATCATGTTGCTGATTTCCATCCCGTTCGGATAATTTCTTCGTGGTACGTCCTTTTTTTTTATTTGTTCGTTGTTTTAGAGTGTATATTAATTGCCCAATGGATAACATCGGAATTTCTATAAGGCTTTTTGTGGATGACGCTGTTACATACTCGTACAGAGAAGTCGTAACATTAGATAACTGTAGCGAAATGCAGGAAAATTTGCAGACGATCTATGCTTGATGCGGAGATTGGCAACTGACCCTCAACGCAATTAAATGTAACGTATTTCGAGTACGTACACAGAAAGACCATTTATTGTTTGATTACAAAATTTGCAGAACAATCACTGGAAGCAGTTACTTCCATAAAATATATAGGGGTATGTGTACAGAGCGATCTGAAGTGGAATGGCTACATAAAATTAATCTCGAGGAGGGCAGATCCCAGAGTGAGTTCCATTTGATGTATCCTTAGCAAATGCAGTCCATCAACAAAGGAAGTAGCTTACAAAACACTCATTCGACCAGTACTTCAATACTGCTCTTCAATCTGAGATCTGTACCAGAGAGAAATGGTAGAGGAGACAGAGAAGATCCAAAGAATACCCTTTACGGTTCGTTACATGAAGGCAAAATTAGAGAGATTGGAACTCACATGGCGGCTTTCCTGCAATCATTCTTCCCGTGAACCATTCGCGACTGGAACGGCATGGAGGGATGTGACAATTCTACACAAAGCACTCTCCGCCACACACTGTAACATGGCCTGCGGAGTGTGGATGTAAATATAGATGTACTGACTGGTCCACGCATGTGGAAAGCAATGTGGGATTCGTGCATTCGCCTTGATGCAAAACAGTTTCTCTGTTGCTATACCTAACTGACAGGGTCGCCAAGCTAAACATAGCACAGGATAACTCGTTGCTATCACTAAGCATATCTCGAACTGTGATACAAGCCAATCATAGTTGTTACGAGTCACATTTGTAGCTCTGACACAAGCGTCTCGTTGCTCTCTTAATCGCATCTGCAGCTCTGACACAAACAACTCCTTACTATTACTAATCGTGTTTGCAGCCCTGACCGAAACAACTCGTTGCTATCATAATCATATCTTCAGCTGTGCCACGAACAACTCGGTACTGACTCTACTGTAATGGTGCTTGCAGCTCTGACACAAATGACTTGTTGCTGTCACTCATCGTGTTTGCAGCTGCAACGCAAACAACGTGTTGCTGTCGTAGTCATATCCGCAACTCTGACACAAACTTCGCGTTGCTGTCACTAACTAGTATGCAGTATATGTCGATATTCAATCACTTACACAGACATTGGCAAAGTAGAGTTCAGATAATGACTGTTTTTTATGAAACTTCCTGGTAGATTAAAATTGTGTGCCGGACCGAGGCACGAACTCGGGACCTTGGCCTTTGTTAGGCAAGTGATCTACCGGCTGACTACCCAATCACGACTCAAGACCCGTTCACAGCTTCAGTTCTGCCAGTACATCTTCTCCTACCTTTCAAACTTCCCAGAAGCTCTTCTGCGTACCTTGCAGAACTAGCACACCCGGAAGGAAGGATATGCGGAGACATGGCTTAGCCTCAACCTGACGGATGTTTCCAGAATGAGATTTTCACTCAGCAGCGGAGTGAGCGCTGATATGAAACTTCCTGGCAGATTAAAACTGTGCGCTGGGCCGAGACTCGAACTCGGGACATTTGCCTTTCGCGGGCAAGTGCTCTCTCATTCTGGAGACTGTTTTTTATGTTTATATATTGCTATAGTGGTCTTATTGTAATCTTCAGTTATTCTGCAGTAGAACTTTTTTCACGTTGTTATTCAGGGTGTCTTAGAAGGTTGCCGGCCGCGGTCGCCGAGCGGTTCTAGGCGCTTCAGTCCGGAACTGCGCGACTGCTACGGTCGCAGGTTCGAATCCTGCCTCGGGCATGGATGTATGTGATGCCCTTAGGTTAGTTAGGTTTAAGTAGTTCTAAGTTCTAGGGGACTGATTACCTCAGATGTTAAGTTCCATAGTGCTCAGAGCCATTTGAACCATTCTTAGAAGGTTGCACATAAATTGAAGGAGCTGATACAGAAGTGAAACAGAATACCTTTGGAACAGGAACTTGTGGTCTGAGAAGTAAATCTGAACCACTGAAAGCTTAGGAGTGTGAGGAGCAACAAGGACAATCAATGCACAAGCGCCTTAAGTTCCGCAAATATAGGGAATGTACTGTTTACTCAACAATGTTGTGCATTACAGAAGGTGTTCGAAACAGCTACCACGACAGACGATACAGGTATAATATATTCGTAGAAAATTCTGTGCCCTCTGCCAAGTACATAATTATTGCAAAAATTGCATCTGATGTAGCAAGCATCCTTGCGAGAAGTGTTTCGTCGTCAGAAACTGGCGTCAGACACACTAGACTTTTTATATGGCTTCACAAAGAAGATTGACAGGTGTCAGATCAGGGAAGAGAGATGGCGATGCAATTGGACCGCCTCTTCTGACCCAGTGCCTGGGATTTGTGGCGTTTAGTAAGCCGCACACTTTCACAGGAAAGTGTCCAGTTGCTCCGTTTAGATGCATTTTGCCGGCCGGAGTGGCCGAGCGGTTCTAGGCGCTTCATTCTGGAACCGCGCGACCGCTAGGGTCGCAGGTTCGAATCCTGCTTCGGGCATGGATGTGTGTGATGTCCTTAGGTTAGTTAGGTTTAAGTAGTTCTAAGTTCTAGGGGACTGATGACCTAGGATGGTAAGTCCCATGGCGCTCAGGGCCATTTGAACCATTTTGAAATGCATTCAACCGAACATATTCCGAAACAGCAGATTATCTTTGTTGAGCTTACGGCATGTATTCATTGATTGTCGTTATTGTTCCTGAGATTCCAAAGCTTTCACAGGTTCAGGATTACCTCAAGGCCATAAGTTTGTGTTCCAAAGTTGTTGTACATCGAATCGTCCATCATCTCCAATTTTTCCACAGCCTTTTGAGTCTTCCTCTATAGCTGTACATGGTGGAAGATGGATATGGTTGTTCTTTGGGATGTAAAGGAATTGGTCACTGACTGGAAGCAACTAGAAGCTGCGTTGGCCGTCGTCAATTTGTTCAGCCTACTGCCCAGGGCACTAGTGGCGTAGGAACTCCTAAGGTGAGGGCCACAGCACCACCGGTTCCTCTGGCGTTGTCTGGGAACCGGCAGCCGCTGAGCCTTCGGATGTGTGTGATCTGCTCAGATTTTCTTTCTCAGCTGAGTGTGAATGCTGGACGGGCTTCCAAATCTCTCGGTGGAAGGCAAATGGTCATATGGCTCTCTTCTCAATACCATAGCAACAAGGTGCTGCTCATTACTGAGAATACATTGAGTCAGTATGGGAAGCCTCATCTGTTGGGACTGATACTGTTCTTCCTGAAATCTCTGGACAAATATGAAAGTTATATATATACTGTTCACTGGGATTCCAATGTTAGGTGGATGATATAAGTCTGCGGTGAATTAGATGAAAATTCTGAAATGAAGGCTAATGTGCTCTTCTTGCCTGGGATGTGAAGGAGGTGTCTGGCAAATGCTACTGAATGCTCCAGCTGGTAATAGCAGCTCATGTCGACATGGTTACCGCATTGACTGTGGGCTCATAAGACGAATGACTTTACTCGGAGGGTGGAGGCACAGCGCGCGGGTTCATGAAGTTTTTATTTAACAAGCGGTAGTGTGCCACAGGGAAAAGTTCAGTGGTAGAAACTAAGTGGTTCTGCGCCACGAACAGATTTACCTCTTTAAAGCCGGTGAACATACGTTCCAAGAAGAGACAGACCACATATTGATTCATGTTACGCAATCTCACAAGAAGACCATGACGACAGACTCAGGGAAATTCGAGCTCATGACGACAGTTATTCTTCCCGCTCACGATTTGTGAATAGAACAGGGAAGGGCGAAATGACAGTGGCAACTGAAGTAATCTCCGCCATACACTGTAAAGTGACTTGCTCAATGATCTAGAGGATAAACTGGAAGTCAGCTGATTATAACGAAATCTCGCCAAAACTAGTATGGGTGTAACACATTATCCGTAGAGACACTGGTAACTATAACTGACATCGTCTACATTGGTCAGTGGAAACATTAAGAACAGTCTGTCGGTATTTCTTCGACCCACAAAACAGCTGTAGTTCGCCGTGCCAAAACGTGTGTAACTCTGTAGCCAGTCTCTTCACATGATAGTAGTTTTTGCATTCAGTATCCTTCATCACTTGTTTAATTTAGTCCTGCATGGGGCTTTCTCTGTCGTTCATTGCCTCCTCTGTACTTTCCAATGTTATTTCCACCCTACCTCCACGTGTTCCACAGATCTAATTCAATTTTGGCCTTGTTCAATTTCTCATTGTCAATTACTCTCTGCCTTCACTTAAATCTGTGACTTATCTGAGAATGAAGGATTTCACGACCAGATGACATAGCTGCTGGTAAACCTTTCGGGATGTGAGGTCGTGGTCCAAAAAACTCTTCTGTCCAGGACTGCTTTGGACATCTTCAGCGGCGCTCCTCGGTTGAGTCTTGCCGACTGACTGGTCGGACGTCCGAGAGCGACATATATACTGTAGGAAAGGGGGCGTGGTCGAAGTAACACGTGATGAGCAGAGATAATCCTTGTCAAAGATAAAACATTGTCGTCTTGTCAAAGATAAAATTATCTAGCGATTCTACAGAGCTACTGTCCATATGTCGCTAAGTTTCATTGCCTTCACTTTTCTATTAAAATTATCCTGATGCTTATAAATTTCAATGGCTTCTCTACATAGACGTGGATAATAATCTAACATTGTAGATAAAATTTATGTTTCAGAAAACTTCACTTCCTTACTGAATAGCATGCTCTGCTACAGCTGATTTCTCTTTCCTAGTCGGCAAAGGCTTTTGTGCTCTTTTAGCCGTGTATTTGCGCTCCTCTTGGTATTTCCAATGTAAACTCTACCAATCGTACACGGAATTTTGTATACGCCACATGCTGACAGAGGAGGGCGTTTATCCTTCACAGATCGGAGTACTTGACTTATTTTCTTTGTTGGTCTAAAGACCGGTCTGATGTCACGTTTCTGTAAAATCTTACCGATCTGATCGGTTACTGTTTTAACAAAAGGGAGAGAAACTGTATTTAATTATAATACGTCTCGAAATTTTTAAACATATACAGTGTCTCTAACTAATATCATATTAGTTAGAGACACTGTATATGTTTAAAAATTTCGAGACTATTATAATTAAGGCTTGATTCTGTAGATCTATTTTTCTACGATTTTATGACTATGTAATAGATATTACGGCTCGTACAAAAGCTTACAAACAATCGCTTCCTCTCGTAAATTTGCTAGTGGAACAGGAAAGGGAATGGTTAGTTGTTTCAGAAAATACTATCCTCCATGCATTTATCAATGACTTGTCGATTATGTGTATCGATTACTCAGTCTACTATTTATTTAATAAACTAGGAGCAAGTACGTAAAATGCGTTAAATAAATACTTCAAAGTATCACCAGTAAGAAAAGTTGTGCTTTAGGTTGCATAAACGAGAAAATAAATACGCAGAAATAGCAGAAAAATGGATGAATTAGCAGCGATATAATCGCTAATGAGTGGCAAATTCGGTGTTTTTCGGACACTTGCAAAAGTACTAGCGTACTGTCAAGTCGTTTTGCAAGACTATCACTGCAAAAATGTAAGTCAGGCTCTGTAATACTATAAAGTGCCGTATCATACCGAAAACTACCAAAAATCGAGTGCATCTGAACTGTGACACCTATCGCAAAGAAGCAGGATGTAATATCACTTCCCCTTAAAAGTTACGTAGCTGATTTATTCCCGGTATCAAATGAATACTGTTAAAATGCCTGTGCAACATATACAAATAATCCACGACATGTACGAAAAGAATCTGTCTGTACTAGGGATGTAGTGACATTCTAAATATACAGTTCGCTATACGGAAAAACACACGACGTCCCGAGAACACGTGACCAGGCTGGCAATGTATGTTGACAATACAAAATCTGTTCTGCGCATGTGAATGCTCACTCCAGAGATATTTACTCTGTGATCGGCCCATGCGTTTTCAACAAACGGTTACTCAGATGACCGTTGCACTATTGCTATCATCCCTGAAAGCTAAGTATCTATATTTGTTTTATTTATTGATTTACGGCGTTTTTTTACATTTTTTCATTATGCAAATGTTTATCAGAACATCACGTTCTCCACATTTACTCAGCAAATGAATGCAGCATTAATGCCTCATATTTTGCCGTACTTGTGTTCTTATTAAGTGAGCAGTTCACTATTTTGCCAGTAACTTATTTAAACGTTGACTGCAGGTGCTATTAAAAAACTGTGCTAATTTAAAAATGGTAAATCGCACGTTTTAGCGGACACCACAGTTGAAAAGAGAACCGAAAGACACTCCTGTTGAGAAGGCATAAGTAATTGTTTAAATAATGTTTGGCGATAATCTATGGTCATTTAATAAGAGCGCACTTGTGCAAGAAAACTCGCTTATTTATTTATGAACGGTTACTTACATTTATTGTAAATGAGTTGAATGTTCTCGAATGTTTATAACGTTTCTTTATTTCAATATTGCTGTAACATATTAGTTTAGTCCTGAAAATGGTCACGTTGTAAGAGGTATGCGCTATATGTGCTGCCTGCAATAGGCAAGGCATAGGAGAGTCTCTGACCAGAGAGCAGTATGTAGTTAGTTGTTGCTTGTCGCTAGTCGGCAGTAGTCTTCGGTAGTCTTCAGTAGTCTGCGCGTGTCTGTGCTTGTCTGCAGTCTGCTCTGGTCGCGACTCTGGAGGATGAGTATTATTGTATAAGGTAAAGAAGCAGCCTTGTGCATATCTAGTAATGTATGTGAACTGTCATCCAATTTCTTTTAAAAAATGCCCCAATAACAATTTTTATAACATAAAGTATTTTTTTTAAAAAAAGCATTCATTTCAATTTAAAGAATATATCCAATGCATGATTATTCCTTTTACGAATCACAAAGCATAGGCCACCATTGCACGAAGCTGTGCCGAAAAAAATTTTAGGTAAGAGCAGATATATTCGCAGTTTTT
Source organism: Schistocerca piceifrons (assembly GCF_021461385.2). Lineage (NCBI taxonomy): Eukaryota > Metazoa > Arthropoda > Insecta > Orthoptera > Acrididae > Schistocerca > Schistocerca piceifrons. Next base: position 39,837,585 of record NC_060145.1, on the reverse strand, counting down.
ACTGAGGTAAGAATTTTTGCTTTTTTTATTCAGAATACAGGGCCGTGGCGCAGCGCTGCTGTCGTCATAAAATTTACCAGGCTACTGAATTTTCCTTTTTTTTTATTTCGGGGTTTAGGAATTGAATTTTGTGAGTACATCAAATGTGAATGCATTTCTGCACAGAGATCATAAATGGGAACCAATTTTGTTCAGAGGTTACAATATTTAAAATTCATTTAATTATTATTTCCGTGGGGAGGTTACACATGGTTCATTTTAATTATTATTTTTGTGGGGAGGTTACACTTGGCGACATCCGGCCAGGATCGTATTTCTTTGTGAATCTTCTGATAAGTAATCATATATCTGCTCTTATTTACTTAAATGTAGTTTGCATCTGGCGCAACGCATTTACTAATTTGTCACTCTTTCTTTCACAGATCATCGGCAATTTGTTGCTCTTTCTTGTAATTTTGTTTCTTGCGTTTTTGGATTGCCCTTGTTTCATTTGTGCTTAATTTTGATTTGTGAAAAATGCCACGAAAAACTGTTAACAGTACATCGCGATGTGTAATGAGTGAAATAGCCGACTTTAATAATTTGACTGATAATACTTGCAACACTCAGTGTCTTCATGATAGTCCTCCATTTACAGACAATCAGTGCGTACCGACCACTAATATTGATTTTGATCCTAGTGTTGAACAAACAAATTCAATTGTGTCCTCTGTTCATTTGACGGCAATTGATGACGCGGGACGTTCTGTTACAATGAACGCTGCGCAGCTTGACACACCCGGTTTGCAAAATTTACGTGATGAACACATAAATGTTTCTAACGAAGGTGAACAATGTACTCAAAGTACGTCAGATTTATTTGATTCCGGTGTAGTAACCAACAGTGCACATCCGATTAGCAAATATTTTCAAGAATCACAGAATAACCAAATGGTTACACAAAACGTGATAATTGCAGATACACCATCACACAGTACAGAGAATAGAGTAGCTAATTTTGGCATGGGTCGAGTCATAGCATTAATGATACAACTTAACGAGAATCTCAAACAACAAATTGATGAAATTAATGAAAAACAAGACAACAAATTCAAACAACTTAATGAAAATAATGAAAATCTCAAACAACAACTTAATGAAAAACTAGACAAGAATTTTAAACAACGTAGCGAAAGTCTTAAACAGTTGAATGATAAGCAAGACAACAATCACAAACAACTTAGTAAAAGTCTCAAACAACTTAATGAGAAACAAGACAACCTTAGTGAATATTTCAAACAACTTAATGAACAGAACAAACAACTTGGTGAACAAATTACAGCCGTTGCCGCGCAATGTCATGATACTAAAGAGCAATTACGTGAGGAAATTAAGGCTTGTGCTAGGAAAAGTAGTGAAGAAAGTAGATCTGTTGCTCAAGAATTAAGGAATACGCAAACAGCTACAACAGAATCACTTAGAGACGAAATTAGTGCAGTCGCTAAACAATGCTCTGAAAACGCAACAAAGTTACGCGACGAGTTTAAATTAATGTCAGCAAAACTTTCACGCACACTGGATGCAAAAGTAGGCGCGAAATTTGACCAACAGAACAGTCAAATTGACGAACGTTTTAATCACCACCTACAAAACAGTGAAACGCGTTACCGTAAATTCAAACAGGAACAAAATAAGGTAAACGACAAGTCATGGAAACAATTACTGTACAGAGACAGGAAGATAAACGTAAATTGTTTACGAAAGCAAAAACATACGTAGACAACAATATTGCTACAGTATCAGACGAAATTAATACTATCAAACAGTTGAACACCGAATTGCGTGATGAAATTTCCGATCTTAAATCAAAAACAGATACACACACAGTAGACTTTCAGACAGTGATCGACAGACTTGAACAATTAGAACTAATACAGGATTCTGATGTCATCAAAGCAGACGTTAAAAATTGAACGAAACCACACGTAAAATACAAAAACAAATTAATGCTTGTGACACTAAAAACGATGATCAAGTAAAAATACTGACTGAAAAATATGATGAATTGGCCAGTCGTATTGACATTATTGAAAGTAATAATGACCCCAAATCAGACGATACTTCACAGATTTCGTTTAATCAAACACCTGAATTCCAAAATTTACAGCAGACAATCGGTGAGATAGGTTTGTCCAATAATACATTACGTAGAAAATTGTCAACGTTACAGCAAGAGGTAACAGAGATGAAAAATGTTTCAGCGTTTAATACATCACAGCAGACGCCACTTTGCGAACATTTGTCAGACTCACACAGCTAGTATAATTTAGGTAATTTACAGAGAGTACGTGAGTTAGATTCCGAACAGTCACAGACAAATAGATTCCCATACAATCCTGAACCTGTTCAGACGTACAGAGACGATAATTTTGATTACAAACATTTTCTATCAGTGAGAAAATTTAAAGTATTTAAAAATGACAGAACACAGATCCACCCCTTGGATTGGATACAACAATTTTGCTTTGCTTTTCCACCGGCTTGGCCCGTAACACATAAACTTGAATTTATTTGCAGTTTTTTGGAAGGCGAACTGGCAACTCGTATGAGACCGATCGCGAGACAATGCTACTCAGTAGAAGAAATTCAGAATGCTTTTCTGTCAGCGTATTGGTCGAAGACGACACAGCGCGGAATCAAGGATCAATTAATTAGTTTACCGAATTATGAGAACTCAAATTTTTCCACTGTCACGCAATTTTTTGAACACATGGTCCAAAAAAACCAGTACTTAAGTGAACCATACAGTGAATCTGCACTAATTCAATTATGTATTTCTAAATTACCACGATCATTAAGAGTATCACTTTCAACGGGTCAGCAGAAAGAAAATATTTCGGCGTTCAGAGATCTGTTACAGTTTTGGAAGTTCAGCAATCAGATTATTTCTTCATAAACAAAAACTTTTCATATAATAACCAAGGTCAGCAAGCATACAGCAATTATGATCAGCCACGCAATTTCAATGGCAAAGGTAATAGACGCTTCAGGAAGGAGAACCACCAGAACTTTAATAACAGACAAAACTTTAATTATCAGTATCGTCAAAATTATCAGCAAAAGTACCACATTTCAGTAACAATAGAGGCTTTTCTCCGCAACAGCAACAAAACCAACCGGTTAGCATACCTAACCAACAATGCAATGTACAAGGTCAACCAAGCTTTAATGTTTCGCCGCCTACACATATAGCGTCAGCTCCAACAAATAGTAACGCACAGCAACAAGGAAATAACTACGTACAGAAAACACACCATTTCAATTCCTATCGCAATGCACCATATAGAAATGACTATCATGACAGACGTAAACGTAATGAGCACAATTTTCAGCGTACATTTAATAACAGTCGGTCTTATCAGCAGCAAAATCATCCGCAACAACATATTATCATGAATGAACCAGACAGTAAATATCATCCCGAACGTAATACGTCAGGAAGAAATAACAGAACAGTACAAATAGTGGAAATGTCGCAGCGTCCTCCCGAAAATAATAGCACGTCAGATAGAATTTGACTAGATACAGTACAGGTTGCATCTTCCAATAACGCAAGCAATACTTTTGACACGCAGAATCTTGTTCACGAAAATGTTATTACTTTTGACGACATCTGAGACACTCTTTTGCAGGAAAGACCAGTTATTCAAAAAACCATTTCACACCCTGTCATCGAAGTAAAAATTGGATCATCGAAATTTTCAGCAGTAATAGATTCTGGATCTCCTATGACAGTCATAGACGAGGAAACTTTCAACGAATGTAACAAAGAGAATACCTATCCTACGTTACCATTAACCAAAACTAAAGTAAAAGGAGCAGTATCTAGTAAAGGAGTAGATGTAAAATTACAGACACATTTATCATTTTGTATTGCAGGTCATACATTTCACTCAAATTTTTGGATTGTTCCCTTATTGACGACAGACGTTATTTTAGGTACGAATTTTCTGGTACAACACGACGCAATTATTGACTTTAAAAACTCCTATTTAATGTTAAAGGATGAAAATGTACAACTGGCTTTAGAATTTCAGCACTCTTTATCTGCAGAAGAACAAACAATTAATCGTACAGAGGTCATTTCCGCATCACGTAACATAGACTGTCATTCCACATTGTTAACAGATACGTACGTACACAACTATAATACTCCAGACGAAGCCGACTATGACGTTATACAGATGATTTCAGATAAAGTTAAACAGAGCAGTGCAAATACAGACGACGAACGCATGCAACTACGCAAAATTCTTTTACAGCAAGCTCCAGTTTTTGACAACGTGCCTGGTACTATGTCCGGTTTTATATATGAATTTCAAGTTAAACAGCACGACACATTTAAAGTCAAGCATTATCTCATTCCGTATATTCACAGAGAACAATGCAAGCTATGCTTGACCAAGGAATTATTGAACCGGCAGTTAGTCCGTACATAAACCCGCTCCATATTGTTAAGAAAAAGGATGGTTCACTTCGCCTCGTACTTGATTCGCGTCACATCAATGACATTATTATTAATGTAACAGATCGCCCACAGACACTAGAAGAACTTCTACAGAAATTTTATGGTACTGCTACTTATTCCACATTAGATTTCAAATCGGGATTTTGGCAAATTCAACTCCATCCGGACTGCAGAAAGTACACGGCTTTTCTCTGTTTTGGTGACTGTTATCAATTTTGTAAATTACCGTTCGGTTTAACTATTTCATCAGCAGCATTTATTCGCGGTTTGAATACAATACTTCCGACAGAACTTAAAGACAGAATCACAACATATGTAGACGACATTCTTATTGCAGAAGCTAACTGGTCTGAACACAATCTGATTCTTGAACAACTGTTACGAACTTTTCGTGCTCAAGGACTCACAGCTTATCTCAGTAAATCGCACTCTGCCAAAACTTCTATAAAATTTCTTGGACATGTAATTTCAGCAGAAGGCATTGCGCCTGACCCGGAAAAACTTCAAGCTTTATGTGACATTACTGTTCCTACGACAAAGAAACAACTACGCAGCTTTTTGGGTGTAATTAACTTTTTTCGTAAATTTATTCATTACTCTGCTTTAGACACCCCTAGATTATGTCAATTGACAGGCATCGCAACCAACTTCTGCAAAGCAAATTTCAGCGTCATGTACATTCAACAACTGCATTTGAGAATTTCATTTCGTCGTCATTACAAGACATAGCACAAGAGCAGAGTAAAGACAACGTGTGGAAAGAAATTAATCACCTTTGGGAAGATAGGAATAATGTTACCATTAGAAACCATTACACTGTACGCAATAACATTCTGTTTCGCCGCTCTCACCCTGACAGCAACAATTGGTTATTATGCATTCCTGACGAGCTTGTTAACAAATTAATCTGGTATACTCATTTAAGTTACGCACATTACGGAGCCAGAAAATGTTTTCTTATACTGAGACAGAACTGTTATTTTACCAACATGGAGAAACGTATTCGACGAGTTTTAGCGTCATGTAAAATCTGCCAGAAAGGTAAGTCAGATACGACTTCACATATTCCTCCATTACACCCCATTGTACCTGTTAAATTGAGACACATGGCCGCTGTAGACATTTTTGGTCCGATTCCCAGAACTAATAGAGGTTTTTGCTACATCTTTGTCGCTGTTGAGCTCACTTCGAAATTTGATACCTTCACTCCGTTACGCAAAGCTACTGCTAAAACTGTTTCGAAAGCATTTGTAAAACATTTTTTATTTCATGTAGGGCATGTATTGAAAGTAATTTCCGACAATGGATCACAGTTTCGATCTGCTATATGGACACGTATGTTACGAGCTAGAAACATTTCTCCGATCTATATATCCAGGTACCATGCTTCTTCGAACCCTTGTGAACGACTCATGAAAGAAATTGGTAAACTATGTAACTGCCATAAAAAAACATATTGATTGGGACACACACATACTCTCATTCCAGGATGTAATTAATTCCATACCAAATGAATCTACTATGCTATCTCCGTCTGTTATACCGAAAAATGTTGAACCACCTAACAAAATTAAAGAATTAGTAACCTTTCCTACATTTCGTCGACTACGACACCATGAAATAATTGACATTGCGCTGAACAACATCAAATGTGCCGCAGAGCGCCGGAGAAGAGAGCAAAAACAGGTTTGTACACGCCGTGACTTCCACATTGGACACAAGATATTAGTACGTACGCACTATCTATCCAACAGAGGCTTTTCTTGTCGTTACACCTCAGACCGTGCACATTTTTGCAGATGAACTTACACATTTTATGACCACTTATGCAATTATATTTATGTGACTACTTACTGATGATTATCGTATTTTTTCTTGGCAAGTGCCCGGCAAGGTAAGGTTAGCAGGTCGCTTTTCTTGTCGTTACACATCAGACCGTGCACATTTTTCCAGAGAAACTTACATATTTTATGACCAATTATGCGAATTCTATCTAGTGACATATTAATTTTACCAAATTCTTTCTCCATTAAAGCCTTCAACTCTCGCCTCCATCAACTACACAACATACAAGCTGAACAAAGAGAGGCATTTCTTGTTGTTACACATCAGACCGTGCATATTTTCCATTCTTCATGTATGTATGATTGTTTTACTGTTTTGTTTGTACACACTATGAAATATCTAAGATATAACAAACACCAGTTGACTTTGACATTTTGCCTTATGATATCTCAACATCGTGACTATTTTTACATTTCTTTTTTTTTTTTTTTTTTTCTGCTACATTGTGATACTCTGTGTGCATTTTTGCATCTGAACACTGTCTATGTTTTTTGACATATTACGCTTTCTGTCATGCTATGCTGTATGCTCAATTATATCACTATAAACCAGCATTTATTTAATGGGTATATGATTTAAATGCAAGACATTAATCATTGTTCATCATTTTCAGAAAGAAATAACGTGTAAAAGAAGTAAATTAAACAGACCACAGTGGATTACTATGAAATGGGAATTTCACCTTCGGAATGAACGAAAGAAGATGCAATACCTCGTGACGAAGAGTAAATGGATCAGAATTAACAAGCATTAACAAGAATATACTATACACATCGTAGAATAGCAGTCTTAACTAATTTTTTCTTTCAGAATACGAGGCGATTGATGCAGGCTGTCAGACAGAACTACACATCTTAGTTTTAGTGATGAAATATGCTAGAAATAAGGAACTTTATACTATGAATAGTTGTATAATGAATAATGAAGTGACTTTTTTGCAGATGATAATGAATGATGATGAATAATGATGCAGAATATGCTAATATGGATAATGAAGTTTTTCTTTACAGGTGATGATAATAATGGAATTATGGTGATATGGATAATGAAGTTTTTCTTTGCAGGTGATGATAGTAATGATAATGAAGTTTTTCTTTGCAGATGAGGATAATGTTGAAGTTTATGTATTTAGGCTATGTAGTTATTTAATTATTTGTTGCAGTTCGTCTTGACAGTATGTCTTATGTCGCATGGTATGATGACTGAAGGTTTTGGAAAGGACAGCTAGAGAATATATATATTTAATACTCATTTCATTACCTCTTAATTCGAAGTTCACTACTTTTCAGCATAATATGCGTTTCTTCTTTCAGCTTAATAATCTATTTTTTATTTTTTGCAGGAGAAATTATTCATGAAATTAATGTGCTATAGGCAGTTGGTCATTAAACCTGTGTCATTCATGAATGTGATCACATATACTCTATTTGTTTCATAACCTTGCTACAGCTGACTCATGACGAATGACGTTACACATCTTCATTTGCAGCAATAAGTCAAATGCAAATATTGTTATGCCCCAGCAATTAATTATCGATCCCAACGCAATGCATTGCTAGCAAAAAAAAAAAAAAGTATTACCAGTCCCAAATAATACTACCAGTTTAAAAGAGTTATGAGTAATACTGAATGATGTTTTCTAATCACAGACTTTGAGTAATAGTTACAGAGTGTTACATTTTTAAATGTGTCATATGTCACTTGAATGATGAGTTCTGAGTAATAGTGAATGATATTTTGTAATAATGCATGCATGCTCTACACTCTTTAACTCCTGTTTTGACTGATGACTTCTGATGATTTGTAACTGGCCGATGAGTGCCAATAATAATTTTTAAATATGTCATATGTCACTTGAATGATGAAAAATGTTTTGTAATATTCAATACTTGATGACCACTGAATGCCACTGTTTCTTTCATGCTATATATATGATTACCAGTAGCTTGATGCTACACTCATTAGCTCCTGTTTTGAATGATGACTTCTGGTGGTTTGTAACTGGTCAATGAGTGCCAATGTTCTCTGTAAACAGTTGACGTATGAGCATTATTCTGTAATACTTCATACATGGTACAGAAATGTTCAATAACTGGGCAATGAGTGCCACCAGTTACTTAAATCAGTTGATAGACTAGTGTAATTATCAATGATGATTGGCATAAGACTTAATGTCCTTCACCTTTGGACCTAATTGCCAGAAATTACTGCAATATCCGTTTGTCCTGTCTATCCTCATGATCATGGAGCACTATATTTGGTTTTTGCACTAATTCTACGTTGGTGTACCTTACAAGAACGTGGTGTTCACACGACATGCTGTCCACCACCTTGAGCGATGGAGATGTTATTATGGTCCCACTGTTTGGTGTACCTAATGTACTACCAAAATGATAACATGGAATATTAATACGACATTTCAGTGTCTTGGCTACAATGATTAATACTTCAGGGATAAGAACTTCAGATTGTCTCACTTGGTGTTGTGCTTCTGTAGAAAGATATGGACTTTCAGTGCAGCTGCGTGCAACCTAATGTGCTACAACCATGATGCAATCCTTCCCTTTCCCATCCTAGTTCTTGTAAAATAGTAAAAAAAACTACAGTGCGTGTGCACTTTATGTCATTTGTTAATACGATTTGTACTCATTGCGTATACATTTTGTGATTTCCTGATATTCTGAACTACAGTGCGTGTGCACTTTATGTCATTTGTTAATGTGATTTGTACTCATTCCGTATACATTTTGTGATTTCCTGATATGTTCTGTACTACAGTGCGTATGCACTTTTGTCATTTGTTAATATGTTTTGTACTCATTGCGTATACATTTTGTCATTGCTTGATATGTTCTGTACTCAGTGCATGTGCACTATATTTTATTTCATGTTCTGCACTTATATATGTGTATATATTCTGTGATTGTAAACTTAGTTAATTAAGAAAAATTTGTTGCTCATGGCAAGTCCAATTAACTCACCATCGCTGCCAAATTTTTGCCTCCCCAGTGGAGGATTATGTAAGAGGTATCCGCTATATGCGCTGCCTGCAATAGGCAAGGCATAGGAGAGGTCTCTGACCAGAGAGCAATATGTAGTTAGTTGTTGCTTGTCGCTAGTCGGCAGTAGTGTTCGGTAGTCTTCAGTAGTGTGCGCGTGTCTGTGCTTGTCTGCAGTCTGCTCTGGTCGCGACTCTGGAGGATGAGTATTATTGTATAAGGTAAAGAAGCAGCCTTGTGCATATCTAGTAATGTATGTGAACTGTCATCCAATTTCTTTTAAAAAATGACCCAATAATAATTTTTATAATATAAAGTAATTTTTTTTTAAAAAAAGCATTCATTTCAATTTAAAGAATATATCGAATGCATGATTATTCCTTTTACGAATCACAAAGAATAGGCCAGCATTGCACGGAGCTGTGCCGAAAAAATTTTTAGGTAAGAGCAGATATATTCGCAGTTTTTACTGAGGTAAGAATTTTTGCTTTTTTTATTCAGAATACAGGGCCGTGGCGCAGCGCTGCTGTCGTCATAAAATTTGCCAGGTTACTGAATTTTCCTTTTTTTATTATTTCGGGGATTAGGAATTGAATTTTGTGAGTACATCAAATGTGAATGCATTTCTGCACAGAGATCATAAATGGGAACCAATTTTGTTCAGAGGTTACAATATTTAAAATTCATTTAATTATTATTTCCGTGGGGAGGGTACACATGGTTCATTTTAATTATTATTTTTGTGGGGAGGTTACACTTGGTTCATGTAATTAATATTTTTGTGGGGAGGTTACAACGTTAAATAAAATCATATCTGTAGTGTTTGAGAACGATGTATTTTTGATGTGGATGGCCTTCAGCCAATGAGAATTGGACACTGGCGGAACATTGCTGGGTTCAAGTGGAAATAGGGACTTCTCGAGTGAACTCTACAAAGTGATTCTGGACACTTTATATGGAGTGCTGGAAGAAGGCAGACTTGCCTGTGGTAACGAACGTGATCAGATCGTAGAGGTGTTTGATTCTGCGTGGTGAACGGCAGCTATCGTACTTCTGAAGGGACTTTGTAATTCGAGTGGCCTGAATGTGCTCCAGAGAAGGACTCGTTTCTTTTCTGACTGCAATACGGAACTGCGCATAGACAGAGTATGAGTTACTATTCTTCATATCGCTTGTGTTGATTTATAAATCATCATATTGAACTCTGAGTTAGTGAATCTTTCGTGTATTGTGATCACGAAATGGACTTTGTTTCCGCGTGTCTTTGATGATTATATAGCTTGGGGATTTTGGTACAATTCTCGTAATGCTCTCAACGTAACTTTACTGCACTTTCTAAGGGTATTTTTTGTCTGTATTTTAATTGAATATCGTAGGACCATTTCCCGTTTATTTGAGTTGCTTTGTCTTGAATAATAATAATTCTACATAATTCTCTGTCGTCTTCATCAATTACAGACATTAAAATAGAACCCTTCTTATTAAATTATTCCTTTACCTATTATTTTACATTTCCTTGTATTCTATTAGTCTGTAATTCCAACCAATGCATAGACTTTTTGACTGCAGGATCACAGCTACAGCTTATTATTGGCAGCGAACTACACTATGTGATCAAAAGTGCCCGGACACCCCCGAAAACATGCGTTTTTCATATTAGGTGCGTTGTGCTGCCACCTACTGCCAGGTACGACATGTCAAGGTCCTGAGTAGTCATTAGACATCGTGAGAGAGCAGAAAGGGGCGCTCCGCTATTTTATGTATATTTATGTTTATGCAAGATCTCTACATTGGTTCCTCTTTCATTCTCCTGCCCCCTTCTGTTTGTGTTAAAACTAAATTAATGGACACTCTCGACATTCTGACAACCACAATTTCTGAAGTGAAATTTATGTGCGAATTTATTTATTTCATTTAGCGTATGGCATTTAAGTACATTACAGTATTGGATCACCGTATTCTACATTACATAACATTACGTGTATTCACATACAAACATCTAGTCCTTGTATATCTGTGGCTTGGTGCTAAAAAGGCCAATGTCCAAAATCTCCATTTTCAGCTACAGCTGATTGACGTTTTGCTGCGCAATTCTCAATGGAATTAAAATGCAACAAATTGGTGTACTGACATTTTTTTCTTTCATTTTATTATTTTATGTATATTGTGGCCCATATATACTTATTTTAAAAAATTACCTAGTTCTAATTTTATCAAGGACATTGGCCTTTTTTAAGTATTTTCTTCGTGTTTTAATATAGGACATTGGCCCTTATGTTATTAATACATGACTGCTTTTTACGTTGTTACAAATTACTATTACTGAAATACCACATTTATTTGTCACGAAACGCACAAATGCGGGCTAATAACAATATTTAGAAAGTATTAGAGCATTATGTAAGAGGAATGAACACACAATTAGAATACTGTATGTCTCAATTTCTTATTTTGTAGTAATATTTCATGTACAATATGCAGATGATACTTTCAAACTGTTCAAGAAACAATGTAGATACAACATGTAATAACGGTTTGGTTATTACTAGTTTTAAGTAATAGTGTCATTGATTAAAACTTGTTTGTACACATACATTATAAGTTATAAACAAAGTAAAAATTAGAACTTTATGAGATAAAGAATGATACTAGGTCAGTTAAAACACACACTAGTTCTCTTCATCTTCGAACTCACAACCAGTGTCATCATCCCCATCAGAGATGCATGCCAAACTATTGACAAAAGTGGCGTAGTTCATCCTGCCACTGCTACTTATGAATGGTATCAAAGATTTCAGGTCATTTAATTTATCTTTTGACAGAGGAAGTGGTTGGTTTGATATAGGCTGCAGCCTAGCTTCGTTTTTGCTCCCATGCCGTTTCCCTTCTTTTCTACTTATGTCCAATAGTTTGAATGGTACATTATCTTGAAGAGTGGTTTTGTACAACAACTTGCCATTTGAATCTTCATTAAACGCATATTTAACCCACCTAACACTGTTCCAATACACGGTTTCCGCTTCGATATTTTCAGTCTTGTGGATGATGATGTTTTTCATGATGGACTTGAAATCAAAGAACTCCCTTTGCTCCATTTTGAATACAATAAGACTTATATCACACTGTATGTACCTGATGAAGGTCACCCAATCTCTTGGAATTTCAATGGGGTCTACAGATTTTTTCTTTGCTCTCACAATAAGAGCATATGAGTATGACCTGGCTCTAAGAATTTATGGTGGATAACAAGAGGATGCCCTTCTTCGTGATGTTTTTATACGACATAAAGAACATTGCGCTAACAAAGATGTTTCTTGTTTGACCTGGACAACAGTCGCTGTAGAATATTACTTCTGATACTTCTTTGTCAAATACATTGTTTAGGTACTTCATCGGACACGAAGCAATATCTTGGCTACCACGTTTGGCAATGGTTTCATCCCAAATGAAGCACATTTTTCGTTTTGGATTAGCTTGATTACATCTTGTCTCATATAGTGTGAGATTTTAGGTCCAGAGCTGCCTCTTGTAAAAAGGTACTCCATTCACTAAAAACGGCGTTGCAAGGCACTTTTGCAAATCGAGGGAAACGACAGCTAGCTTTTTATCCGTCAAAGACAACTTCTTGCCTATATCCTTTTGTTTATACGCAGCTTTGGCAAAGTCAAACTGTTCATTTTTCAACTTTTCAGCAATTATTCGCTCTTCTTCCTGGTCGGTAGATTTAATAATCATATCAAATTTATCACATTTTGCGCAATTATCACTTTTGGGCTTTTTAAATTGATAGTTGAAATTTTCCACAAACATCAGCCTGTAGAAAGACCTACTCTGAGGTATAATGTTGTTCTCTGTACAAAAGTCCACATATAATTGGTACATTTTGGAAATTGACAGATCGGGTGAAAGGTACTTTCTTGCAGTATGTGAGCGAGAATAATGAGACTCAATGGCAGGAAACATCTGTATATGATCGAGAATAATCTTCCGTGCCTCTTGAGACACTTTTGGCTGGTTCCCATGCTTCCCCGCAGATCTTCAGCACACATACCTGACTTAGATTTCCTTCTTTTCTCCGTTACAACTCGGACTCGGACTTTTTTTAACCCTGCGGCGGGCGCGTGGCGGCATACAGTGCCGCCAATTTTGTTTTCGTTCAATAATTACGTCAGCGTGCCGAGCACACAACAGTGGTGCTAGATATGCCTCGATTGTCACGCGCCAAACTGCATTACTGCGTCGTCATTACACCCACCATAACAGCTGTGACTCACCTGTGAAGTGGACGACTGCACCAAGACGGCACTGCGTACCGCACGCGCCCGATAATGTAAGTACATGTAGCTGTACCACTGCCGAATGTTTTGTTGATAGAAGTTTTGTTTTACAACTCTGTGGGTGAATGATGATTTAGTTATTAACATCGCTTTGGTGTTAGAATTATTTCATTGTCTCCCAGGCCCGCAAAAAGGAAAGGACTAACACCAGAAGAAATTGAGCGTCTTCTTCTGCAAACATCTGACGAAAAAGATTACGGAGATTTCTCTGACAACGATGAGGAACCAGAAATAATTGAAACTGCAGATCATTCCAGGGAATCTGAGCAGTCATGCGTTGAGGGGAATGAAGTGGAAGGGATGCCGCATGATGACTCCCGTTTTTATATTGGTAAGGACCAAGAAACTTTGTGGATAAATAATCCGTTAGCACTATCAGGGAAACCAAAACGTAAGAATACAATCAAAGTCCTACCTGGCCCGAAACGCAATGGTAGAGAAGCTAAAACTGAAATTGAAAGTTTTCTCAAATATTTTGATCCTGAGATAATTGATTATGTCATTGTAAACACAAAAATGTGCATAAATAACAAGAGATCACCTGTGAATTACTCAAGGGCTAAAGATTGCAAAACTACTTCTGCTACTGAAATAACGGCTCTTTTAGGAGCACTGTTTCTCATTGCTGTACAAACAGGAGGACGCACTTACGTGGGTATCAAATGGAACAGGAATGATTATTCTAAGGGCAGCATTTAGCTACAAGCGCTTTCTGTTCTTGCTCCAGTCATTCAGCTTTGACGATACTTCTACAAGAAAAGAACGACTAGCAATTGATAAACTTGCTGCCATCCGCAATCTCCACTCAGCATTTCTGAACAACTGCAGAAATAACTACAGTCCAGGGGAGTTCACAACCATAGACGAAATGCTTGTCCCATTTCGCGGACGTTGTGGTTTTGTTGAGAACGTGCCCAATAAGCCCGATAAGTATGGATTGAAGTTGTATGTATTGTGCGATAGCAAGACATTTTATACTTTTAATTTTGAAGCATACTGCGGCAGACAGAATCCTGGACCATATGTTGCATCTAACCAGCCAATGGATATTGTGAAGAGATTGGTTGAGCCAATCAGGGGAACTCACAGGAATGTAACTACGGACAACTACTACAGTAGTTACCCTGTAGGCCAGCATCTTTTAGAAAATGGGCTAACGTTCATTGGAACATTGAAAAAGAACAAGAAGGAAATTCCTCCGGAATTTTTGCCCAACAGATCGCGAGAAATTGGAAATCGTCTTTTCGGATTTCAAGATGACTTCTGTCTTGTTCCGTGCCAAACAAAAAGGAACACGGCTGTGCTTTTCCTGTCGTCAATGCATGAAACTGCTGAAATCGACACCGCTACAGGCAGGTCTGTTGTAAATTTGGACTACAATGCAACAAAAGATGGAGTAGATTTGTGGATTATATGTGTACATCTACTCTACACAAATGACCACAAGAGGATGGCCCTTAACATTGTTTTTTCGTTATCTGGATATTGCTGGGATAAATTCCCAGGTCTTGTTTTTTCCAAACAATCTAGAGAATAGATTCAGAAGAACCTACCTAACAAACCTGGTCTTGGCTCTGATGGACTGTCATTTGAAAGAAAGGGCTCAGCTCTCTACTCTACCACGAGATATTCAAGGGTTTCTGTCACCTCATCAATCAATTCCCGCCAATCACGATGAGACTGTAAGAAGGTGTGGGAGGTGCCAAATTTGTGGTGCAAAAAAATAATAAAACTACTGTCACTTGCAATAGCTGCAAAAGATTCGTTTGCAAGCAACATTGCCACAATGTTGTCACATGTAATGATTGCAGAGCTTCTCCGGAGGACGAACGTGTGTGATTCTTGACATGTATTTACTGACTGCCTTATTCTTTATTATTACTACAAAGTTTTTATACATACTACACGTTTTTGTAAAACTTGCTTTAACAATGGTAAACAATCGAATCATATCTGTGGTTATAATTTATTTAGAGTTTGGTATTAAAGTAGCGCTTAGGAAATATCCTGGAAACGTATGTCAGATATTCTGTAACAGTTTTAATTTTCCCATGCACCTTGGATATATGTATACAAATCATATTAAAAGTTGCTGTTAAGAATGATGTTATAAACAATAAATAATTAATTCCATTGTGTCCCGCACGCGCCCACTGAAGCAACAATCTTAAGCGCGCCTGCCGCAGGGTTAAGGCGACGTCAAGTGTATTTAAAAACATTTTTTGACAGACTGCAATATGCTCACCAGATTTAGGGAGTGAATAGAGGCGAGTGAATGTTCGCCTACCCTCCAATTCTCTACCATCTCGTAATCTTTGGCGAGCTTTACCTTTTTCACAAACCAATCCTGCTATGAATTGGTTTTTTGCTTCCTTACTTAATGAGTGATAGTCTGCAAATATAGTTTGTCTTTCAATTTCACTGAATTTTTCGAAACACTTCAGCCTACATGTAGAGGCTGCTTTAAGACCTTTGGCCTTAACCGTTTTTCCTGTAGCATTTTTATATTCTAACCCTGCGTTTCTTCTTTTCTTCCTTATTTCTCTTGCCAACGAGTTTGGGTTCCTCATCCTTATTCTGGTAATATTTCCTTCAACCTTCTTTCTTCCACGTTTTTTCGTTGTCAATGCATTTTGTTCCTGAAAAAAATGGTCCTGTTCGTTCTCGTCGTTATTCAATTCACTCAAAGCATTCATTTCATTTGGTGTGTTCACGACATTCAGTTCATTCGCTTCATTCTGTCCATTCGCTTCATTGCCTGTGTCGCTTGAATTACTTTCCGAGGGAAAATACTCGTCAGAGGAAAAGTCATTTAGATAGCCACAATCAGGTGGTGAGCTGGTGACATCAATCTCATTACTAAGTTGAAAAAATTCGTCAGTGCACGACAGTGCCTGTTGCTGGGGCTTCCGAGACGGACCTGAAGAGAACCCGTATGCTAATAATTTGTTTAAAACACAAATGCACTAATAATTGCTAATTTTATACAGATTATTGTAGCGCAAAGCAAACAAACCTAATGCTTAAGAGTCAAGTGTAATAAAGTAAAAGGAATAACACAAGTTTTCATTACCTTGGCTTGGAGTTTCTCTCAAACCCATTTGTAGCAGCCTTTTCCCTCTTGTTGCCATCTTGTAACCTTTGTATCAATGGTCTAACTGGCTTTTAAACAAACACTATAAAACAATCTCGACAAGCGATTTCAACACAGTGTCAACACACAATTACACAACAATGTCAACACAAGGTTATACAACAATGTCAATACAAGTTGCTTGACAGGGGGCCAATGTCTCAAACACATATGGGTTAAAAGGACCAATGTGCACTTTGGCCCTTTTATTTATACAAAAATATATTTCAAGCGGGGTTAAGTGTATATTGGCCTTTCTTCCAATTAATGCTATTCTGGCATTCCGTTTGGACATATGCCCTAAATGAATCTGTATCGCCGTTAGTAAAGGAGCTGGACATTGGCCTTTTTTACACCAAATCAATGACCTTACAGACAGTGTCGTAGAGCCAGTAACTGAAAAACGTTGATGTTGGACATTGGCCCTTTTAGTACCAAGCCACAGATATATTCAATAGATTTTTTGGATGCCACGAGGAAGTCTTCAAAGTCCCCGCTGACGCTCTGGCACTGCATTCTACTCTGGTGTGTTGGATGGTCTACTTAGGCGCGCTGCAGTCACATGCTGGCGAAGACAGCAGTTCCCATTTGAAGAGTGAGTCAGTACATCTTTCATGCCCAGTTCTTAGTCGGTTCAGAGTTGACCAGATCTTGTGGGGCTGATCAAACCCAAGAATATCTTAGCCATTTGAAACAAAAGCTGGTCTAAGACAGCGGGATGGGTTATCATGTTCAGTATTTAATTGTATTCTATAAATATGCGTTGGAGCTCAAAATCACATCATTGAACCAATAATAATTCAAGGGGAAGCAGTGTAATGGAATTAAAGTTAACTGTCTAGCTTTACAGATGAATTTGCACTACTGCCAGCATATCTACCAGGTGTAATTGTCCAAATTGATCTCTTAGAGAAAAAAGTAAAATTTCAGGTGAAAAACTAAAAATAAAAAATGAAACTTGTCATTATCATCATTAAGAATAATCTCCAGTCACATATAAGGCTCTTAATTTTCCTCATTCTTCCCCACTGTCCGATCTGTGTAGAAACAGAAATTGATAAATCAGAAAAGATGGGTAAATTTAAATATCCTAGAGAAAGCTTAGAACAAAATGATTTGAAAAGAGCTGCAGTAGGTGTAAGAATGAATAAAATGTAAAGAGCACACTGTTAACTTAAAGGAATTTACAAAAAAGAGCGCATCTCTAAACATACGAAACTAAAACACCTGTAAGACTGAAATTTTTATATGCATGCGAGTGCTTAACACTGGGCTGCTAGCTGGATAGATCAGAAGTATCGTCGGATCATTAGGAAAATTATTCACTCTTTTTTATCCTGGCAAGATTAGGGAAATAAGGCCTTCTCTTACAGATAATCAGGCCTTCTTCATATTTTACGTTACATTCATTACAGCATACATGTTATAAGAGGTCTTACACCTGATATGAAATCCAACTCTAAGAAATAATTATAACGCACATAGTGGAAGCATAAATAATATCATACTTTACACCTGTTTATGGAAAGTTGAATAATAAAGGTAAGTTACATGCAGTGGATGCAAGAAAGAGATGGGAGAAAGAGAGAAAGAACAACACGATAGAACTAATGAAGAGAGGGGAAGAAAGGAAGTGGCGCCCGTAACTGAGAAACGAAAACAGGGCGAAGCATAGTTGGATGAAGAAGTGATAACCTACATCACTGTTCGATAGGGAGAAATGGCATCATATGACAACATTTTAGGGGAAAGGTATGAGACTGACTGTATGAAGTGTTTCAGATTTTTCTCAAATACAATTAAATGTTGAATTCTGTACTGAGTGCAATGGATATTGAATCGTGTGCAGAGTGTGTGACTGCTTGTTGCAGAGCTCGATAGCAGCTTTGCAGGAGTTGCTATTGTTATTGTTTTATTCGGTGGGTACAGCTAGGTAACTGGATAGATAAGACCTTGTGTTGTGATTAGGATGAGATGACATCTATTTAGTCCCCATTCTGTGTAACAGACTGTATACCTGTTTAGTAAGTGATGTAGTTTAATCAGTATACAAAATTATTAAATAACAAATATTAGCGTTTTTATTAATCTTAACAATAGACATCATCAAATCTGCATAGCCTACTAATTTTTCTCTGTCCTCCACAGCTATGTCATCGTTTGATACTATAATGTAGAATACAGAGTAAATACAGAATGTAATCACTCACTCTTATGATCAACATAAAGACATTTTTAACCCATAAAAACAGTAATTTTGTAATCTACTTGACACATTACTTACGGTTATTAGATGTCTGACATTTAACATGTGGACTATGAAAAAATTAATAAATATGAACTGCAGTAACTGTAATAGATATCAGGTGGCCATACTGAATAGTTTATGTACACTGGTATGCCAAAACTTAAGGATAAAAGTAAGTTTCGCATGACATGCCACTGCCAAGTACCATAGCTCGATGAAACTTGGACCACACATAGAATGAACTGCTACAGCATGGTACAAAGGTAACAGAGAAATACACGATGAGATGAACAGAAATGACACTTTTATTCAAAGACAATAATTATACTGATATCACCGCTGTACATTACAAAATGGAGGGACGTGACTATTAATAGGGTGTACGATCACCATAGATGGCAATGCACGCTCTGCAACGTGCTCCCATACTGGCTACAAGGTTGGTGCAGAGTTCTTATGTCAGGGCGGTCCATCCTCCACTAGTCAGGATAGCAACTGCTGGATGGTCTTTGGTGGACGTGGACGTGCAGCAGTACATCTCCCTAATGCATCCCACACATGCTCAATGGGATTTAAGTCAGGCGAATGTCCACGCCAGTTCATTTGCCAAATATTCTCGATTTCCAAGAGCTCCACCATCTGCTCTGTTCGATGCAATCGTAGATTGTCATCCATAAAAACGGATGCACTCCTGAAAAGATTTACATGTAGAAAGAGAATGTGTCACAGTAACACTGACTGATGAGAGAATCGCAATCAAAGATCTGGAGGTGAATATGCTCATGTAACATTATGCTATCCCACACTGTAACACCTGTACGACCAACACGATCATATTCAACAGTGTTGGATGTGTCCTGATATGATGAATATGATGAGAGATGGAAACATGTAATGCATCAAGGAATAATGCCTCAAGGAACATCGTCGAACGTGGTCGTTTTGGTGGTCAAGGTTGTATGGTGAGGGAAAGTGTAATGTTGCATGGGTGTATGGGTGTACTTACCTCCAGATCTTTGAACAAGGTGTGGTCAGCAGTCAACACGATAGTGACACTGCACTTGTTACCCATGTCCACCTTTTCAGCGTTGCATTTGGCTCTGATATCATTTTTATGGACGACAGTGCATTACCACAGCGAACAGCACAACTTCGTGAGCAGTATAGGAGCACTTTGTAGAGCATGTACTACTGTGCGTGGTGATCACACACCATATTAAGAACCATTTCCCACCTCTTGTAAACTCTAGGGGACCATCATGAATCGAGGTGACTTTAGTTTAATTACTGTTTTTGAATGAAAGTGTCATTTTTGTCGATCTCATTCTGGATTTCTTTCAGTTACTTTCTGCGCTATACTGTAGCAGTCCAAATTTCTTCGAGCTATGCTACTTGCCAGTCACACATCATGTGGAAGTTATTTTCAGTGGTAGAGCAACAGCAGCATCACCCCACACTGCATTGTTGCCAGATTTATTCAAGATGGCGGATCCAAGATGGCGGCCATAGACGTGGCAATGTGGAACTGATATCATAGCGGAAATTCAAATTTTGGCGGGAAAATAGGTCACTTGGGCTACCTTCACTAATCTAACTCCATCCACCCTCATTCCAGGTAATAGTAGGAAATTCAAATTTATTAGCAGTGTAGTATCACCCTTTTTCTATCACTTTTTCTCTTTTAGCCAAATGTTTATGTGTAACTGTGCAAGTGATCTACATTGATCACAGACTCATTACGACTGCGATGGAGAAAGAGATTACCTCTGGCTTGTGATTTAAAAACTCTGGATGGAATATGTACACAGCTGCAGTCATACGCTGCCTTGGAGTGTTACAGAAAAAAAGCAAATCTGTCAGACAACAACGCAGGGAACCTCTCTCATGACTGATAGTCTGTGGGACATGGTCCTCCTACACTATGTGCAATAAAACTTAACACTGGTCTGTGCAAGCAACTTCGATCACTGGTCGGCTGCTCCAGTAGACCAATACATGTGCTTTTAATGGGCTCATAACATATGGTTAATGTCAACAAGCAGACAGTATTTGCTTCCCGGTATATCAGAAGATTGAGATATGGTAAAATCTTATTGAGTTCTCTAGCAGGTGACATTAGTGAAGTTGTTATAGTTCGTAGTTTTACTGTGTTGTATGGTACAAAATAACGAGAATAGAGAGCGTGTTTGGGTGACAGACATGAATGCACCCTAAGGAATGCAGATCTCCTTTGGACTGCAGTACCTGTATGTAGTTTGGGAAATGCATTGCACTGCAGTAGCAAAATCCTTGTCTTTCTTCCAGTGCCCTTATGATGTGAAGTCTTCCCAATTTTCCTGATAAGAAACACCACCATAAATGCTTGTACTATCTTTTATACTACCTCGTGTTGCAGGAGAAAACTTCGGTTGGCTCTGGCCTTAAACACTGTACTCGGTTGGCGGAGTACATTTCCACCAAGTGGCCAGAACACAGTCCTGTCGCATTAACTCAGCTCACCCTGTTTCTCCAAGGGTTGCAGAAGGTGATAGATATAGCTCTCCGACTTCTGCTTAGTTCTGATTTAAAATGGGCTGATCACATGGACAAAGCTGTAGGTAGGGTGGGATAGAGACTGAGTAACAGTTCCAAGATGCAGAGGGGCTGTCTTAAATCACATTGAAGTGTTGCTGTATGAGGTCCTTAGCAGATAGGTTCGAAAAAGGTGAATCGTTTCGAGATATGAGAGTGCCGTGAATATGATTCACTAGTGGCTGTACTCATTAAAAGACGTCTCCATAAGACCCAACGCAAGTATGTGGTTGAATGGAGAGATTTAATTCCAAATCGTAGGCAGCATATCTACCAGAAAACGTATCACTATAGATCTGAAAAGCCAGTGTATTGGTCATAATGTTTTGTACTTTCTTATGATTTCAACCTAGCGTCGCATTTTTTAAGTGATTCATCACATATCACGCCATCTACTGTATGCGATCATTCTCAATCAACCATCATCCTCCCTCACCTATAATCCCGTTGATATATCGCAGAACTTGTGTTACACTACTACACAGCATTGAGACAGAAAGTGTTACAAATACTGTTTACTAGCGTGAGAAATATCTAGTGGTGCCATGAGGGAGTTGCAAATATCGGCTTAATACCGCGTTCCTTAGCCGAATCGCGTTCTAAATTCGGTGAGAATGGTGATTTTATTACGAGCTTACAACGTCAGCGATGTGCGGTCTGTTAATACACACTGCAGCCATCACCATCCATATTCATTGTCGTGGTATTTGTGTGGAAGACCATCCGGAAGCAATACCATACCTCGACTTATAAAGGTTGTATAGTTTTTAACACGGATGTAGTTAGCGATACTTGTGCGTGCCTATAGAACCAAGACAGGTTTTTATGCGGGGTGACACTAACATTGTCGTTACGACCGTGTTTTTAATAGCTGGTAGCTTATAAAACGATTACGTCTGTCCTTATAATACACAGTGGTACCAAATGGTTCAAATGGCTCTGAGCACTATGGGACTTAACGTCTAAGGTCATCAGTCCCCTAGATTTAGAACTACTTAAACCCAACTATCCGAAGGACATCACACACATCCATGCCCGAGGCAGGATTCGAACCAGCGACTGCAGCAGCAGCGTAGTTCCGGACTGAAGCGCCTAGAACAGTGGTACCACTCGCAAGAAAAACAATGAGACATGTCCATCCAACGCGGATTTTTGCACAGTATTGTTTGGTGCCATCAGCATTTAGTTACAGGCGAAGTATTATCCTTAGCAGGGGATGTGAGATAAATTCACTGTAATCAGCAGGCTTAGAAAGTATGTGTTGGGGAATAAAGTTACTGTGGCCAGTGTTCCAATATATGCAAAGAAAATGGCTTTGTCCGGTCTTAGGGGAGGTATGGATATGACTTGAAAACTTGCGATTTCAGTGCATTGATAATCATATGAGCCATGGAAGATTTTAGTTGGAAAATTATGTCTCGTCATAAGAATGGTACAGATGCTGATATTTTGAGAGCCGCCATATTGGCGCTACAATCGTTATTTAATTGTAATTACACTGATAAATATGTGGTTGGTTTTCTAGGATAGTTCTGCCTGGCGTATGGGTGCGTGGCAGCAGTAGCCAGAGACCTGAATGAAGTGACGTTTCCGGCTTACTGCGGGAACCATAGATGAGCCGCCTGAACTGGAAAGACTGTGGTACAGATGTGCAGCTGACATAACCACGTCGCTCTCTAGGTGGGTGAATAGAAAACTAATACTCGGTATGCGTTAGGCAGCCTTCATGATCACGTGTGTGATGCAACTTCTCCCTGTGGAAATTTCAGAAGATTCTGTATGGGTTAGTGTTTACAATTGATGTCGGTATTCGTTAAGAAACACCCATGGAGCTACCAGTTTCATCTATTTTCGAGTTCTCATGTAAAGATCTTCGCAGACGAGATAAATTTAGAGTTACTTAGTGATTTGCAGCACATCCCGCATAATGACCTTGCTAACGTTCTGGATTTCTAGAGATACACACACATCAAAAAAATTTTTGCATCACCCTGGTTCCCAGAACTTCTCAAGATAGACGTTGACTGTGGATATTGTATCACAGGCACAGTCCCTCTGACTGTTCAGAGATGTCACTAAACCCACCCAAAGATGTAAACAACCATGCATCAGCAGCGCCTATTAGACGGAGGGGGTCCGACAGCCGATCAGTTCCAGTCATTCCACCAGGAAGGAGGTACACGGCTAGTGTTATCTGTAGTTCAGTCAATACCGCGGTTCGATCACGTCCGCATTGTTGTTTTGTGCCAGGAAGGGCTCTCAGCAAGGTAAGTGTCCAGGCATCTCGGAGTGAGCCAAAGCGATGTTGTTCGGACATGGAGGAGATACGGAGAGACAGGAACTGTCGATGACATGCCTCGCCGGCCGTTGTGGCCGAGCGGTTATAGGAGCTTCAGTCCGGAACCGCGCGACTGCTACGGTCGCAGGTTCGAATCCTGCCTCGAGCATGGATGCGTGTGATGTTCTTAGGTTAGTTAGGTTTTAATAGTTCTAAGTCTAGGGGAATGATGACCTCCGATGTTAAATCCCATAGTGCTCAGAGCCATTTGAACCATTTGACATGCCTCGCTCAGGCCGGCCAAGGGCTGCTACTGCAGTGGATGACCGGCGCCTACGGATTGTGGTTCGGAGGAACCCTTACAGCATCGCCACCATGTTGAATAATGCTTTTCGTGCAGCTACAGGACATCGTGTTACGATTCAAACTGTGAGCAATAGGCTGCGTGAAGCGAAACATCACTCCCGACGTCCGTGGCGAGGTCCGTATTTGCAACCACGACACCATGCAGCGCGGTACAGATGGGCCCGGCAACACGCCGAATGGACCGCTCAGGATTGGCGTCACGTTCTCTTCACAGATGAGTGTCGCATGTGCCTTCAACCCGGTCAGGCTGAACGCCTTAGACACACTGTCCAGCGAGTGCAGCAAGGTGGAGGTTCCCTGCTGTTTTGGGGTGGCATTATGTGAGGCCGACGTACGCCGCTGGTGGTCATGGAGGACGCCGTAACGGCTGTGTGATACATGAATGCCATCCTCCGACCGATAGTGCAACCATATCAGCAGCTTATTGGCGAGGCATTCTTCCTAATGGATGACAATTCGTGCCCCCATCTTGCACATCTTGTGAATGACTTCCTTCAGGATAACGACATCGCTCGACTAGAGTGGGCAGCATGTTCTCCGGACTTGAACCCTATCAAAGATAGCTGGGATAGATTGAAAAGGTCTGTTTATGGACGACGTGACCCACCAACCATTCTGAGAGATCTACGCCGAATCGCCGTCGAGGAGTGAGGCAGTGTGGACCAACAGTGCCTTCATGAACTTCTGAATAGTTTGCCACGACGAATACAGGCATGCATCAATGCAAGAGGACGTGCTACTGGTATTATAGGTATCGGTGTGTACAGCAATCTGGACCACCACATCTGAAGGTCTCGCTGTATGGTGGTACAACATGCAATGTGTGGTTTTCATAAGGAATAAAAAGGGCGGAAGTGATGTTTACGTTGATCTCTATTCCAATTTTCTGTACAGGTTCCGGAACTCTCGAAACCGAGGTGATACAAAACTGTTTTTGATGTGTGTAGTTCCCGCTCTTTATCTTCGAAATTATACTGTGTAAGAGATCGGTAGCATACTGCTATGTGATTCATATCGAGAACTATCGTATAAATGATATGATATTCTGGCAAACCATGTGAAAATACATGAAATTCCGGAAATGTTCATATGCTACTCGATGATTTCGGCATAAAAGTGTCATAAATATGGCGTTTTTTGGCGTGTAAAATCGGATATTGCCGCTGATATCTGTTGCGAGATCGGTAAATTAATTCGTGGTTAATGAAGCCTTTCTAATCAACAGTGCTCAGAAAGTAAATGTTCTTGTAATACCAGACTCTAGAGATGATCGCAACTTGTTGCAGAAACCACGGCAGCAAGCAGGCCAGATCAGAAACAGTACTGTTAGCGGACGCCTTGTGCTGGAGGAACCACCTTTGCACACAAGTTTGGACAGTGAGTGCTGTCCACGGAGGGGGCTCTGGTCGCGCATCAGGCCAGTGTGTTGTGTGTGGGGGCAGTTGCCTGCCTTGTGACCGTCGTCTGCGCTGGATGACCGACTGACCTCGCAGGCAGTATCTGCTACTGTCATTATGTGCTTATGTTTCTTGGGATCTCTCTGTCTTCGGGGCATACGAGTATATACGAGTGTCTGGTAATCGTTAACTACACTCCTGGAAATGGAAAAAAGAACACATTGACACCGGTGTGTCAGACCCACCATACTTGCTCCGGACACTGCGAGAGGGCTGTACAAGCAATGATCACACGCACGGCACAGCGGACACACCAGGAAACGCGGTGTTGGCCGTCGAATGGCGCTAGCTGCGCAGCATTTGTGCACCGCCGCCGTCAGTGTCAGCCAGTTTGCCGTGGCATACGGAGCTCCATCGCAGTCTTTAACACTGGTAGCATGCCGCGACAGCGTGGACGTGAACCATATGTGCAGTTGACGGACTTTGAGCGAGGGCGTATATGCGGGAGGCCGGGTGGACGTACCGCCGAATTGCTCAACACGTGGGGCGTGAGGTCTCCACAATACATCGATGTTGTCGCCAGTGGTCGGCGGAAGGTGCACGTGCCCGTCGACCTGGGACCGGACCGCAGCGACGCACGGATGCACGCCAAGACCGTAGGATTCTACGCAGTGCCGTAGGGGACCGCACCGCCACTTCCCAGCAAATTAGGGACACTGTTGCTCCTGGGGTATCGGCGAGGACCATTCGCAACCGTCTCCATGAAGCTGGGCTACGGTCCCGCGCACCGTTAGGCCGTCTTCCGCTCACGCCCCAACATCGTGCAGCCCGCCTCCAGTGGTGTCGCGACAGGCGTGAATGGAGGGACGAATGGATACGTGTCGTCTTCAGCGATGAGAGTCGCTTCTGCCTTGGTGCCAATGATGGTCGTATGCGTGTTTGGCGCCGTGCAGGTGAGCGCCACAATCAGGACTGCATACGACCGAGGCACACAGGGCCAACACCCGGCATCATGGTGTGGGGAGCGATCTCCTACACTGGCCGTACACCACTGGTGATCGTCGAGGAGACACTGAATAGTGCACGGTACATCCAAACCGTCATCGAACCCATCGTTCTACCATTCCTAGACCGGCAAGGGAACTTGCTGTTCCAACAGAACAATGGACGTCCGCATGTATCCCGTGCCACCCAACGTGCTCTAGAAGGTGTACGTCAACTACCCTGGCCAGCAAGACCTCCGGATCTGTCACTCATTGAGCATGTTTGGGACTGGATGAAGCGTCGTCTCACGCGGTCTGCACGTCCAGCACGAACGCTGGTCCAACTGAGGCGCCAGGTGGAAATGGCATGGCAAGCCGTTCCACAGGACTACATCCAGCATCTCTACGAACGTCTCCATGGGAGAATAGCAGCCTGCATTGCTGCGAAAGGTGGATATACACTGTACTAGTGCCGACATTGTGCATGCTCTGTTGCCTGTGTCTATGTGCCTGTGGTTCTGTCAGTGTGATCATGTGATGTATCTGACCCCAGGAATGTGTCAATAAAGTTTCCCCTTCCTGGGACAATGAATTCACGGTGTTCTTATTTCAATTTCCAGGAGTGTATATGCAGGATGCAGAAGTGATGATTTTGTGCAGGGCAGGATACGAATTGTGTTTACTACATCGAAATGTTTTAGTAAAATGGTTCAAATGGCTCTGAGCACTATGGGACTTAACATCCATGGTCATCAGTCCCCTTGAACTTAGAACTACTTAAACCTAACTAACCTAAGGTTCAAATGGTTCAAATGGCTCTGAGCACTATGGGACTTAACTGCTTAGGTCATCAGTCCCCTAGAACTTAGAACTACTTAAATCTAACTAACCTAAGGACATCACACACATCCATGCCCGGGGCAGGATTCGAACCTGCGACCGTAGCAGTCGCGCGGTTCCGGACTGCGCGCCTAGGACCGCTAGACCACCGCGGCCGGCAACTAACCTAAGGACATCACACAACACCCAGTTATCACGAGGCAGAGAAAATCCCTGACCCCGCCGGGAATCGAACCCGGGAACTCGGGCGTGAGAACCGAGAACGCTACCGCACGACCACGAGCTGCAGACTGTTATGGTAGTACAATCATTTGTGATGATATGGGCTGGTTGGAGATCGGTTACACGTCGAAAAATTCAAGCTTTCCTCGACGGTAGCAGAGCAGTGTTATTGAGAAAGTGTCTTTGGCGTTAGTTCCCGTATTTCACGATCCGTGGATCACTTTTGCAGAGTTTAGCAGTCAGTACAATACCACCGCTGTATGTTTTTCGATCTGTACAAAATAGTATTTACTGCTGAAATTCTCGTAATTTGTCCGTCTGCAGTTGTAGGGTTCAGAAAATTTTCTCTTTCTGGCAGTGCCTTCAAAGAAGCAGCTATTACTGGAAAAATGGTGGCTGTCCTATTTAGAGTTACAGAGATATTTATTTAGATTTCCAAATATCGTCG
Source organism: Schistocerca piceifrons (assembly GCF_021461385.2). NCBI lineage: Eukaryota > Metazoa > Arthropoda > Insecta > Orthoptera > Acrididae > Schistocerca > Schistocerca piceifrons. The sequence goes on along the minus strand of NC_060145.1, from coordinate 39,809,411 downwards.
TTTTGGCGTGTAAAATCGGATATTGCAGCTGATATCGGTTTCGGGATTGGTAAATTAATTCGCGATTGACGAATCATTTCTCATTGACATAGCTTAGAAAGTATATATTCGTGTTATTCCAGAGTCTGGAGATGGTCGCAGCTCCAACTACAACTCTCACAGTGCTTGTGTGCAAGTGTGTTTCAGGTAAAAGTTTTGTGATATATATTCAGTCTGTGAAGCGAATTGTTTAATTAATATTTCCTGTGACACATTGTCTGAAGCAGTAGCATTTGCAGGGCTTTGTAACATCCTCAAGATGTGTCTGTGACAATATTTCACACACTGCTTAAACACCAGGTTTAGTAACTCTTGACACAGTTAGTGTTCAGTGACAAGGGTATCTGTTTGCCACAAAGAAAGAAAGCGTGTCGGTGAGGAGGAAGGCTAAGGTATTTCCCTGCATGACAGGAAGTGCTTAGCGTGCTCCTGCGGTTGCCACTGGCCAATGGCCAGTGTGGATCAGCCCGGTGCATGGCTTCTTCCAGCGGCCGCGACTCTGGTCTGGTACATGGAGTGTGTGCGAGAAAGTTTTCCACATATGTTTGGTGCAATCTGTGACAGTGTAATTATGTGGTTCCTTTTGCTATCGGAATAAAAGTACCACCGTTGTTTAACATCGTCTAAATTATTCAAATATCTGTGTCAGTTTCGAGGTGTATTGCGATTTCAGAAATAAATAAACAATATTCTTAAAGAAACTGTTTAAACAATGCCTCACACAAGCTATATTATCCTACCTTCGTGAGGCCCTCTCAGTCCAGCAGCTAGACACACAGTGAGCGACTTTCCTGCCAATTTCGAGATAGGGGTGGGGTGGTGGGGAGCAGAGGGGGGAGTGGAGGAGGGTCAACAGCGCCTTTGGTGGTGCCGTTGTGAACTAGTTCAGCTGGTCTCCAGACCTCAAGGTGAACACACAAAATTTGATGTTCCCACCAATAAATTTGAATTTCCCACCATTTTTTAATTTCCAACCACATCCTAGGGTAGGGGTGGGTGGAGTTAGGTTAGTGGAGGTAGCTCAATTGGCATATTTTCCCGTCAAAATTTGAATTTCCCGCCATGAAATCAATGCTATGTTGCCACATCTATGGCCGCCATCTTGAATAAATTTTTCAACAGTGCAATGTGGGGTGACGCCGCTGTTGCCCTACTACCACTTTTGTCCTTAAGTTTTGCATACCAGTGTATTTTCAGTCCAGATCCTCCATACATGTGGCCTATATATCGAATGCAAGCAATGTTACACATCTTCTCTTCTAATCAAGCTGCAGGCCTATGGAGTATTGTCTCAGTTGTGCGACTGGATTCGTGATTTCCTGTCAGGAAGGTCGCAGTTCGTAGTAATAGACGGCAAATAATCGAGTAAAACTGAAGTGATATCAGGTGTTCCCCAGGGAAGCGTCCTGGGACCTCTGCTGTTCCTGATCTATATAAATGACCTGGGTGACAATCTGAGCAGTTCTCTTAGGTTGTTCGCAGATGATTCTGTAATTTACCGTCTAGTAAGGTCATCCGAAGACCAGTATCAGTTGCAAAGCGATTTAGAAAAGATTGCTGTATGGTGTGGCAGGTGGCAGTTGACGCTAAATAACGAAAAGTGTGAGGTGATCCACATGAGTTCCAAAAGAAATCCGCTGGAATTCGATTACTCGATAAATAGTACAATTCTCAAGGCTATCAATTCAACTAAGTACCTGGGTGTTAAAATTACGAACAACTTCATTTGGAAAGACCACATAGATAATATTATGGGGAAGGCGAGCCAAAGGTTGGGTTTCATTGGCAGGACACTTAGAAGATGCAACAAGTCCACTAAAGAGACAGCTTACACTACACTCGTTCGTCCTCTGTTAGAATATTGCTGCGCGGTGTGGGATCCTTACCAGGTGGGATTGACGCAGGACATCGAAAGGGTGCAAGAAAGGGCAACCCCATTTTGTATTATCACGTAATAGGGGAGAGAGTGTGGCAGATATGATACGCGAGTTGGGATGGAAGTCATTAAAGCAAAGACGTTTTTTGTCGCAGCGAGATCTGTTTACGAAATTTCAGTCACCAACTTTCTCTTCCGAATGCGAAAATATATTGTTGAGCCCAATCTACATAGGTAGGAATGATCATCAAAATAAAATAAGAGAAATCAGAGCTCGAACAGAAAGGTTTAGGTGGTCGTTTTTCCCGCGCGCTGCTCGGGAGTGGAATGGTAGGGAGATAGTATGATTGTGGTTCGATGAACCCTCTGCCAAGCACTTAAATGTGAATTGCAGAGTAATCATGTAGATGTAGATGTAGATGTAGATATAGATCATGTTTGATTTGTTCTACCAGTGTCCAACCTCCAAACGAGACTTTGGATGTCCACAACATGATCTTTAATGAGCTACAAGTGTCAATCTCTTCTGCACAGGAAACAAGTTGAATTTCATTTCTTCTTTCCGTCAGTACTTATTTTTATTCGGACTGCCATGGCTTCCTCTCCTCTTCATACCAAAGTAGCACTTACACCCATACCTTCAATTATCTGTTGGGTATATTCCAATCTCTTTTTCCTACAGTTTTTACCCTGTACGGCTCCCTCTATTGCCATGGAAGTGATTCTGTGATGTCCTAACACACGTCCTATCATCCTCCCCTCCTTCTGATCGGTGTTTTCCACATATTTCGTTCCTCGTCAATTCTGCAGTGAACTTCATCTCTTATGTTACCAGTACAAATAATTTTGAACATTCCTCTGTAGCACCACATCTCAAATACTTCGAGTCTCTTCTTTTCAGGTTTTCCTACGGTCCATGCTTCACTACCGTAGAATACTGCACTCCAAAATATACAGCCTCACACATTTCTTTTCCAGATCAGGTTCAATGTCTAGTAAATACTAGTACATTTCTTTTGTCCAGGAATGCTTTCTATACCAGTGCTAGTCTGCTTTTTTTGTCCTCCTTGCTTCGTCTACCATACTTTATTTTGCTTGTGCAATGCACAGGCTTAAAACAAAGTTATTTACAGAAGCATTATATGTAAGTAATAATAGCATTTGATGAAGCGAGCCACATATTTCTCAACAATTATTTCACAATATGGCTTTAAAGCTTCGGAATGTAAGCTGAAGTGGGACAGATATGAATGAGCGAACTCGTACTGAAGCCTGCGAAAACCTGTTAGCACCGGCCTTGTCCCACTGAGTCAGACTCTGATCGAGAGTAATAAGAGCAAGCAGACCGCCCCGGTGCGCTGGCGTTCTGTCTCTGACGTCATTCTTTCCGGTTGTTCACACTTGCGAAGCGTGTGAGCACGAGATACCGTCACGAGCGCATTCTCGCATTCAAATGACGCTGGTGACTTCATAGCGCAGAGAAGAAGGTGAGCATCGTATTTCCTTTAAGCCGCCCTCACACGGGACGTGGAGCTGTACAAGTTTTGTAACGTCAGTTATTGTTATTTCATGTTGAGGAAACACTGCCGCCCGTCAAACAAGAAATAAGTTCTGCGATATTGCGACAACGTGAAGCGAAAAGTTTAACCAGTAAGATGCAAGAGTGCTCTCTTCGTCAGAAGCAGAACTAGGGAGACGTAATGGATTTTGTCGTTTGCAATTGAAGGCCATATTTGGTGGGTTTTATATTACAGCTCACGTGCTATAAATACACGTCGTTTCAAAGCACCAGCACACGGAGGATCTCTCGAAAAAGCGTGGTTATTGGTGCACCTTCTTGTTATACAATGACGGGAAACTTCATGTAAGTGGTTAAAGAATGTTTGTATTATAATTTGCATGTTAAGAACTTACGCTGTTTTAAGACAACGGCACATTGATGATTCACCAAGAACGTGTTGTTCTTGTTACGGTTCGTTGTAACTAACTGATAATTAGTAACACATCAGCCATTAAAACTTTAAGGGGACTGTAAAATAAATACATGGTTGTATCGTACACGAGTTTAGCATAGTGCACAAGATAGAGGTGCAGAGTTTCGAAATAATTTTTAGCTGATTCGCGTCTTCTTTATAAGACTTCCAGGACTTTGTTCGGTTTTGTGAACATGCCAAAGTACATGGACCAACGAATTGCAAGATTGCTTCTGTATCACTGCCTCATTCGATCGCAATTCAGTACTGGTTTACTCATCCAAAAAACGGTCTATATTTTGGGATACATAACTCTTCTATAAATATTGTTTATGATCGTGCACGCACGCACACACAAATCAGGTGGCAAAACTCATAGGAGTGTGATATGCACATATACAGATGGTGGTAGCACCGCGCACACAATGTACAAAGAGCAGTGCATTGGTGTACCTGTCATTTGTACTCAGGTGGTTCATGTGAAAAGGTTTCCGACGGGATTACAACAGCACTACATAAATTAACAGATTTTGAACGCAGAATGGTAGCTGGAGCATGACACATGGGAAATTCCATTTCAGAAATCGTTAGGGAATTCAGTATGCCGCGATCTATAGTGCCAAGAGTCTGTCGAGAGTACCAAATTTCAGGCATTACCTGTCATCACGGACAACGCAGTGGCCGACGGCCTTCGTTTAATGATCGAGAGCAGTTGCTTTTGCGTAGAGTTGTCATAGCTGACAGACAAGCAACAGTCCGTGAAATAACTGTAGAAATCCATGTGGTACGTACGATGAACGTACACGTTAGGAAAGTGCGGTGAAATTTGGCTTTAATGGGCAATGACTGCAGACGACCGACACGAGGGCCTTTACTAACAGCACGACATCTCCTGCGGCGGCTCTCCTAGGCTCGTGACCGTATCGCTTGGATCCTAGACTGACAAACAGTGGCCATGTCAGAGGAGCCCCGATTTCAGTTGGTAAGAGCTGATGGCAGAGTTCGAGTGTGGCGCAGACCCCACGAAGCCATGGGCCCAAGTTGTCAAAAAGGCACTGTGCAAGCTGGTGGTGACTCCATAATGGTGGTGGATGTGTTTACACGGAATGGACTGGGTCCTCTGGTCCATCTTAACCGATCGTTGACTGTAAATGACCATTTGCGGCCATTCGTGGACTTCGCGTTCCCAAACAACGATGGAATTTTTATGGATGACAAGGGGCCATGTCACTGGGTCACAACCGTTCGCAAATGGTTTGAAGAACATTCTGGACAGTTCGAGCGAATGATCTGGCCACCCAGATCGCCCGACATGGATCACGTCGAACATTTATGGAACATAATCGAGAAGTCAGTTGGTGCACAAAATCCTGCCTCGACAGCACTTTCGCATTTACGGATGGCTATAGAGGCAGCTTGGCTCAATATTTCTGCAGGGGATTTCCAACGATTTATTGAATAGATGTCACGTCGAGCTGCTGCACCACACCAAAGGAGGTCCGTCGCGATATTGAGAGCAGTGTACGAGCACACGAAGTACATATATGTAACAGTAATACTGCAGTAAATAATTAATTATTTGGCTTTGTCTACAGGAGAGCTTGCACAACTTTACAATATTTTGCAGTTTCTTGTTCAAGTTTTGTGGTTTACTTGCACTAAAGATTCTGCTACTCTGTAGATACAGTGATCAGTTAAGAATGACGTTTGCATTTTACTACAAAATAACAATGATGAAATATTTTTTTATCTTATTTGGAAGATTATTGTCAATTTGTATCACGTTATTTGTAATGGATATTTTACAAGTTGATGTCGTTACTGACTGAACATGGAAGTTTCCTTTTTGTCTTATAATAAGTAAGTGGCTATTGGACTTTTTTGTTTTTGTAATTATACTACAGCCAGAAGAACATGGCTAGCATGTGGTCAAAGGAGGAAACGTGTGTTTTAATGAAGCTAAAGTAGCAGTTTTTTGCCTGTCCTTTTTCGTAAACAAACTGTGTGATTCGCGAGCCAGATACAGGTGACAACTGCCGCTGGAGAGCGCTGCAGGTTAACCAGCACGTCCCATGTGACGCGCTTGAGATGGGTTTCAGCGGCCGGGTCCACGTCGAGGGCAGCTGCCTAGCCCTGCGTGAGGACAGCTTTAGCGACTGAACCTGCGTCTGAACTTAATTGTGCTGGGGTGCCAATATAGCTCGAGTATGGATTTCTTGTCATGTTGAATTTCGGTATATCGTTCAGCCGAAAGACTGTTTAGACGCTGTTCTCCGCGCTAGTCTTTTCTGTGCAAAGCTTTTCATCTCTGCAGAATTATTGCAACCTACATCTACTTTAACCTCCTCTTGTTGAGCCTCCCTCTAGAATTTTCACTTCTCCCTGTACAAACGTACCTTGATGTCTCAGGCTATGTAGTAGCCTTCCTGTTTATCGTCCGGATTTCGTTTCATATAACACTAAACTTCGAAAATGCCTTTAGATTAGCTTAGACATATATGTTGCCCCACAGATTCCTGTAGTAGGAGGATATTGAAGTAAGTAGGGCATGTTCTAAACCAAAAATACTTTATACATATTCACAAAAAAAGATATGCTAATGTTCCTTCTCCAGTTCGTAAGTAAAATGACTCTCATAGAGGTTGAATAACTCATAAGATACGAAACGTATTTTAGTTATTAAGTGATAGCAAACTTGTCACAAACATGTAAGTGTGTACACACTGGGCTGCATTAGATAATTTTGTTTAATCTGCTTTCTAGCGTCCTCCCATCGCTTTGCTAATGACTTCCGAAAAGTTATTTTCTTAAATAATGTGTGTACCCTTCAAGCTTAAATTGTGGAAACCGATCCGTTAATCTCACCCTAGTTCCAATCGAATTCCTCTAGTTATTCTACAGTAAACTCTAATACCTCGTTAATCATCGTCTTTTTAACCACCACGATCCCGCAAGAAGACCATGACGACAGATTCAGGGAAATTCGAGCTCAGAACGACAGTTGTTCTTCCCACTCACGATTTGTGAATAGAACAGGGAAGGGCGAAATGACAGTGGCAACTGAAGTAATCTCCGCCATACACTGTAAAGTGACTTGCTCAATGATCTAGAAGATAAATTGGAAGTCAGCTGATTATAACGAAATCTCGCCAAAACCAGTATGGGTGTAACACATTATCCGTATAGACATTGGTAACTATAACTTAAATCGTCTACATTGGTCAGTGGGAACATTAAGAATAGTGTGTAGGTATTTCTGCAACCCACAAAACAGCTGTAGTTCGCCGCGCCAAAACGTGTGTAAGTCTGTAGCCAGTCTCTTCACATGATAGTAGTTTTTGCATTCTGTATCACTTGTTTCATTTAGTCCTGCTTGGGGCTTTCTCTGTCGTTCATTGTCTCCTCTGTACTTTCCAATGTTATTTCCATCCAACCTTCATGCGTTAAAATGCTGTCTCCCCAAGTTTCTTGCCTCCTTGTGTTCCACAGATCTAATTCAATTTTGACCTTGTTCAATTTTTCATTGTCAATTACTCTTTGGCTTCACTTAAATCTGTTGCCTATCTTAGAATGAAGGCTTTCACGACCGGATGACATAGCTGCTGGTAAACCTTTCGGGATGTGAGGTCGTGGTCCAAGAAACTCTTCTGTCCTTGACGTTTCGCCCAGGACTGCGTTGGACATTTTCAGAGGCGCTCCTCGGTTGAGTCTTGCCGACTGACTGGTCGGACGCCCGAGAGCGACATATATACTGTAGGAAAGGGGGCGTGGTCGAAGTAACACGTGATGAGCAGAGATAATCCTTGTCAAAGATGAAACATTGTCGTCTTGTCAAAGATAAAATTGTCTAGCGATTCTGCAGAGCTACTGTCCATATGTCTCTAAGTTTCATTGCCTCCACTTTTCTATTAAAATTATCCTGATGCTTATAAATTTCAATGGCTTCTCTACACAGACGTGGATAACAATAATCTGTCGTAGATAAAATTTCTGTTTCAGAAAACTTCACTTCGTGGTTTCCTTATTGAAGAGCATGCTCTACTAGAGCTGATTTCTCTATTTTTCCTAGTCGGCAAAGGCTTTTGTGCTCTTTTAGCCCTGTATTTACGCTCCTCTAGGTAGTTCCAATATAAACTCTACCACACGTACATGGAATTTTGTACACGCCACATGCCGACAGAGGAGAGCGTTTATCCTTCGCATATCGGAGTACTTGACTTATTTTCTTTGTTGGTCTAAAGACCGGTCTGATGTCATGTTTATGTAAAATCTTACCGATCTGATCGGTTACTGTTTTAACAAAAGGGAGAGAAACTGTATTTATCCGTCGTTTTGGTTCATCCTTGTCTTTCGGTCTTCTGTTCCTTGGTCGCAAAATTCTCTTTACCTCTTTCTCTGAGTAGCCATTTTTCTCGAAGGCCTGCTTCGAACGTTTTATTTCAGTGTCCAGGTGTTCCGATGTGCATATCCGTTCGACTCTATCGACAAGACTTTTTAATGACACCTCTCTTTTGTTGTGGATGGTGATTGGAGTTTTTATGCAAATATCTGTCGGTATGCGTTACTTTCCAAAAGACTTAATGTTCCAAACTTCCATCGGACCGCTTATAACTAAAACATCCAAGAAAGATATTTTATTATCATTTTCCATTTCCATGGTGAACAGGATTTTTGGACTAATTTTATGTAGATGATCAAAGATAGTGCTTCTTCCTGCTCACAAAGGGAATGCTACTGTTGTTACGAATCCATGTGTTACTTCGACCACGCCCTCTTTCCTACAGTATATGTGTCGCTCTCGGACGTCCGACCTGTCAGTCGGCAAGACTCAGCGGAGGAGCGCCTCTGAAGATGTCTAGCGCAGTCCTGGACGAAACGTCAAGGACAGAACAGTCTCTTGGACCACGACCTCACATCCCCAAAGGTTCACCAGCAGCTGTGGCCTATCTATTCAAGCAATAAGAGTGACATGACAGGAACTGTATTTATGTAGCCGTATGGCTCATTTTCATGATTCCATGGTGCAATCAGCCAGTTTCCCGGTCCGCTCGATATGTTACTGATGATTTCGTTTGGTGAACAAGTACACATTCATGGCAATAACTAAGAGCGAATAATTATTCTTTCTACAGTACTGTACTCCAGTCTCCGTTGTGACGCGAATTCCTCTTTACTGATCAGGCAAGCCCCCGAAAACCACACCTCTGTATGGGCCACAAGGAATTTCACCATCATTCATCCACTTATCCAGAGGAGCTGATGACAACATTCTTCGCTACTTTGACAGTCTCTCTCAGCACGCCGACATTGATCTCCGTCTTCTGTCAAAGTCGTTTAAATTAGCAGCTTTCCACATTTTCTGAAATGCTGTATATAAATCGCTCAAAAATGGTTCATCGTGGCTTGCATAATTTTTTTTTCAGTAAGCTCTTTCTCTATACTCTTTTGACAACAGTAAAAATCAATGTGCAACCAACAGTGCTATTGAGGTAAAAATGAAAGTGCATTTTGAATGAAGTTCATTAGAGTGCACTGTGTCTCTGATGGTGAACGGCACGATGCGGCTTACACTATGTGATCAAAAGTATCTGGACACGTGGAGCCCTCCGTCGGTAATGCTGGAATTCAATATGGTGTTGGCCCACCCTTAGCTTTGATGACAGCTTCCACTCTCGCAGGCATACGTTCAGTCAGATGCTGGAATGTTTTTTGGGGACCGGCAGCCCTTTCTTCACGGAGTGCTACACTGAGGAGAGCTATCGATGTCGGTCGGTGAGGCCTGGCACGAAGTCGGCGTTCCAAAACGTCCCAAAGGTGTTCTGGACGATTCGGGTCAGTCCATTACAGGGATGTTATTGTCGTGTAACCACTCCGCCACAGGCCGTGCAGTATGACAGGTGCTCGATCGTGTTGAAAGATGCAATCGCCATCCTCGAATCGCTCTTCAACAGTGGGAAGCGAGAAGGTGCTTAAAACATCAATGTATGCCTGTGCTGTGGTAGTGCCACGCGAAACAACAAGGAGTGCAAGCGCCACCCATGAAAAACACGACCACACCATAACACCACCGCCTCCGAATTTTATTGTTGGTACTTCACACATTGGCAGATGACATTCACCGGGCATTCGCCATAACGACACCCTGGCATCGGATTGCCAAATTGTGTACCGTGATTTGTTACTCCACACAACGTTCTTTCACTGTTCAATCATCCAATGTTTACGCTCCTTAGACCAAGCGAGGCGTCGCTTGGCCTTTACCGACATGATCTGTGGCTTATGAGCAGCCACTCGATCATGAAATCCAAGTTTTCTCACCTCCCGCCTAACTGTCATAGTACTTGCAGTAGATCCTGTTGCAGTTTGGAATTTCTCTGTGATGTTCTGGATAGATCTCTGCCTATTACACATTACGTCCCTCTTCAACAGTCGGCGGCCTCTGTCAGTCAACAGACGAGGTCGGCCTGTACGCTTTTGTGCTGTACGTGTCCCTTCACGTTTCCACTCCACTATCACATCGGAAACAGTGGACCTAGGGATGTTTAGCAGTGTGGAAATCTCGCGTACATACGTATAACACAAGTGACACCCAATCACCTGACCACGTTCGAAGTCCGTGAGTTCTGCAGAGCGCCCCATTCTGCTCTCTCACGATGTCTAATGACTACTGAGGTCGCTGATACCTGGCAGTAGGTGGCAGCACAATGCACCTAATATGAAAAAATTATGTTTTTGGGGGTATCCGGATACTTTTAATTACATAGTGTATATGTGTGATAGTGCGGAACCGCGATCACAGCCAGCTGCATGACTTGTAAACAAGCAGCCACCGCCCTCCTCTATGTACTGGCCGGTACTGAGGCATCGAATTCATTTCTTATTACATTCGTGGTTCTACACGATAACGGGGGAGTAGATCTGGCTTGATGATGCAGAGGGAGCCAGGGTATTACGGAATACCATTCACTTTCGTAGTTGTATCTCCAAATTGAACTCAATCTTAGATCTCGAACGAACGTTATCATAAACGTCAAGTATTTTTCAATATGTTTTTTGTTTCTCTTATAGAAATTTTAAAAACTTACCATCGAGAAGAGTTTTCGATTTTGAAATTGCAGATTAATGTGAAATGTCGGGAAGCATGGAATAGAGTGATAAAAGTGCAGATAATCATGTAAATTTCGGGTAATGTATATTTAATGTAGACAAAATACAATCCTGACAGTGTGTAACGTATATACAACAAATATGTAACGTAGTTACAGCCAATATTGCCTCTGTCTCCGAAAATGGACTCGATAAGCAACCTGAGCTATCAGAAAACCGAATCTAACCTGCATAACACTTTGTGCGCTTGTATGAGTGTCAGTTTAACTTCCATTCACGCCCTCAACAGATCGTTGCATGAAAAACTTAAAACTAACATTCGGATAAGCTATCTGGCTGCGTTTTTGAACAAGAATTTACAAGTGATACAGAATCTGACTTGTGCAACGGAATTTACTGGACTAGAGTACATGACATGTAGTGGGTGTCAGTGTCTCTGTTTTGTCCTTAAGTTTTGGACGCACCTCTTTAAATAACTGCCTTTTCCCCTGTGGTTTACAGCAATGCCCAGCAGCAGCGGCTAAAGTTTATTGTTACTAAGAATGAATTTAACAAAAAGGAGTTTGCTTGGTTCCTGTTTACAACTGAATAACTTTTGAGTGGGTATTTCATTGATTAAGTCTATTCAAAACTTCAGACTCATCATGCACAAGCATTAATAATGACAATGACAAATGACATACGTGTCTGTAGCGGCTGAGTGGCAGATTAACAAATTATTTCAGTTTCAAAGCTACATTAACATTTAGTAACCACAGCATATGATTTAGATGTGGAGAATAATTATTATTATTTGGAGGGTAAGGAGACTTCTATCGCTGACAAGCAAACCATTGGATTATTGCAAACTCGGACTAACAATCACGAGCCTAACACTGCAATTGCTTTTGCGATATGCTCTCGAATTTTACCTTGAATTCCATCTTCAAGCGTAGCTAAGCCATCTAAATCTCTCCTCGCTATATAAATTAAATCAGGCCTTGAGTGTGGTAAGATCTGCCATCACCGACGTGAGGTCAGCGTGAAATGTCTTTTGTCTCTGAGCTCTCGACCGACACTATTTCTTCCACTCTTGCAGACAGACCTCGTCTCACAACAATGCTTAGAAACGCGCTCCGATGTTTCGCCCTCAGATTGTTACTATCGATATGTGAGTGCTTACGCAATGCACAGAATAGCTAAGTTGGATATATTGTTTCATGTAATGGAGAGTTCTTACACACTCCTTACAATTGCTCTTAATATGAACTTTTAAAAGAATTACTTATCAATAACAAAATGATTTGATTCAATGAGAAATCTGTTAAGTTTATTAACTTCAGAAACGATTATTGTTTATGTAATAGAGGTGATTCGTTTTACATTTATGTTTACAGAAGTCATAAAGATAATCTTCGTTCTCAGCAACTGCATAGGCGAGGTGGGCTTATACAGTATAACTTCGTTAACACGAATCCGAAGGGACCGAAAAATTAGGAGTTCATGTTAAAAAAATTCGCGTTAAGTGAAAAACACAGATTTTAATAAGTATACATGTACAACTGTACACTAATGTGTAATACACTACCTATCAGTCACATTACTGTAGACTTATAACACTATAAAGTGACTGTAAAATTACAAGTACTCACAAATTATGTACGTTACTTTCTTGGAAAAAATTCGGTCATGGTTCGCTGACGTTCATGGGAACGATAATATTTTGTAATTTCACAACCAATTGTAATGATAGCATCCGTAAACCTAGCAGTGACGTCGGATGTTGAAGTGAACCGTTCTAAACAGTCCAAAGCTGTAAACATCTCCTGACGGGTAGATGGAATGGTATCTGTATTCTCTTCCTCTTCACTTTCTTCTGATGGCCCCCCTTGCACCTCGTTCGCAGCTTTTGGCACATCCGATTCCACAGAAGCACACACGGCAACATCGTCGTCTATAATAATGAATTCTTCGAAACTAATCCCAGGGTTCGCAACGGCCTGCAGAACTGTCCATTCATTAGGTGAAGCGGCATCTTCTAACTCGTGGACATCTTCAGTGTTGCTATGTCTCCAAGCTCTGTTAAAGCACTTCCCTATATGAGGTGGCGATACTGAGTTCCAGGCTGCTGCGATGGCTTTTATTGTGTCAAACAGATTCCAATTTGGGGTTGAACTATTGTTTTCAGCAGCACGAATTGCAGCTCTTACAAGTCGCTTACGATAAGCTCTCTTTTTAAAAAAAGCATTCATTTCAACTTAAAGAATATATCCAATGCATGATTATTCCTTTTACGAATCACAAAGCATAGGCCAGCATTGCACGGAGCTGTGCCGAAAAAAATTTTAGGTAAGAGCAGATATATTCGCAGTTTTTACTGAGGTAAGAATTTTTGCTGTTTTTATTCAGAATACAGGGCCGTGGCGCAGCGCTGCTGTCGTCATAAAATTTACCAGGTTACTGAATTTTCCTTGTTTTATTATTTCGGGGTTCAGGAACTGAATTTTGTGAGTACATCAAATGTGAATGCATTTCTGCACAGAGATCATAAATGGGAACCAATTTTGTTCAGAGGTTACAATATTTAAAATTCATTTAATTATTATTTCCGTGGGGAGGTTACACATGGTTCATTTTAATTATTATTTTTGTGGGGAGGTTACACTTGGCGACATCCGGCCAGGATCGTATTTCTTTGTGAATCTTCTGATAAGTAAACATATATCTGCTCTTATTTACTTAAATGTAGTTTGCATCTGGCGCAACGCATTTACTAATTTGTCACTCTTTCTTTCACAGATCATCGGCAATTTGTTGCTCTTACTTGTAATTTTGTTTGTTGCATTTTTGGATTGTTCTTGTTTCATTTGTGCTTAATTTTGATTTGTGAAAAATGCCACGAAAAACTGTTAACAGTACATCGCGATGTGTAATGAGTGAAATAGCCGACTTTAATAATTTGACCGATAATACTTGCAACAGTCAGTGTCTTAATGATAGTCCTCCATTTACAGACAATCAGTGCGTACCGACAACTAATATTGATTTTGATCCTAGTGATGAACAAACAAATTCAATTGTGTCCTCTGTTCATTTAACGGCAATTGATGACGCGGGACGTTCTGTTACAATGAACGCTGCGCAGCTTGACACACCCGGTTTACAAAAGTTACGTGATGAACACATAAATGTTTCTAAAGAGGGTGAACAATGTACTCAAAGTACGTCAGATTTATTTGATTCCGGTGTAGTAACCAACAGTGCACATCCGATTAGCAAATATTTTCAAGAATCACAGAATAACCAAATGGTTACACAAAACGTGATAATTGCAGATACACCATCACACAGTACAGAGAATAGAGTAGCTAATTTTGGCATGGATGGAGTCATAGCATTAATGATACAACTTAACGAGAATCGCAAACAACAAATTGATGAAATTAATGAAAAACAAGACAACAAACTCAAACAACTTAATGAAAGTAATGAAAATCTCAAATAACAACTTAATGAAAACTAGACAACAATTTTAAACAACTTAACGAAAGTCTTAAACAGTCGAATGATAAGCAAGACAACAATCACAAACAACTTAGTAAAAGTCTCAAACAACTTAATGAAAAACAAGACAACCTTAGTGAAAATTTCAAACAACTTAATGAACAGAACAAACAACTTGGTGAACAAATTACAGCCGTTGCCGCGCAATGTCATGATACTAAAGAACAATTACGTGAGGAAATTAAGGCTTGTGCAAGGAAAAGTAGTGAAGAAATTAGATTAGTTGCTCAAGAATTAAGGAATACGCAAACAGCTACAACAGAATCACTTAGAGACGAAATTAGTGCAGTCGCTAAACAATGCTCTGAAAACACAACACAGTTACGCGGCGAGTTTAAATTAATGTCAGCAAAACTTTCAAGCACACTGGATGCAAAAGTAGGCGCGAAATTTGACCAACAGAACAGTCAAATTGACGAACGTTTTAATCACCACCTACAAAACAGTGAAACGCGTTACCATAAATTCAAACAGGAACAAAATAAGGTAAACGACAAGTCATGGAAACAATTACTGTACAGAGACAGGAAGATAAACGTAAATTGTTTACGAAAGCAAAAACATACGTAGACAACAATATTGCTACAGTATCAGACGAAATTAATACTATCAAACAGTTGAACACCGAATTGCGTGATGAAATTTCCGATCTTAAATCAAAAACAGATACACACACAGTAGACTTTCAGACAGTGACCGACAGACTTGAACAATTAGAACTAATACAGGATTCCGATGTCATCAAAGCAGACGTTAAAAATTGAACGAAACCACACGTAAAATACAAAAACAAATTAATGCTTGTGACACTAAAAACGATGATCAAGTAAAAATACTGACTGAAAAATATAATGAATTGGCCAGTCATATTGACGTTATTGAAAGTAATAATGACACCAAATCAGACGATACTTCACCAATTTCGTTTAATCAAACACCTGAATTCCAAAATTTACAGCAGACAATCGGTGAGATAGGTTCGTTCAATAATACATTACGTAGAAAATTGTCAACGTTACAGCAAGAGGTAACAGAGATGAAAAATGTTTCAGCGTTTAATACAACACAGCAGACGCCACTTTGCGAACATTTGTCAGATTCACACAGTCAGTATAATTTAGGTAATTTACAGAGAGTACTTGAGTTAGATTCCGAACAGTCACAGACAAATAGATTCTCATACAATCCTGAACCTGTTCAGACGTACAGAGACGATAATTTTGATTACAAACATTTTCTATCAATGAGAAAATTTAAAGTATTTAAAAATGACAGAACACAGATCCACAGATCCTTGGATTGGATACAACAATTTTGCTTTGCTTTTCCACCGGCTTGGCCCGTAACACATAAACTTGAATTTATTTGCAGTTTTTTGGGAGGCGAACCGGCAACTCGTATGAGACCGATCGCGAGACAATGCTACTCGGTAGAAGAAATTCAGAATGCTTTTCTGTCAGCGTATTAGTCGAAGACGATACAGCGCGGAATCAAGGATCAATTAATTAATTTACCGAATTATGAGAACTCAAATTTTTCCACTGTCACGCAATTTTTTGAACACATGGTCCAACAAAACCAGTACTTAAGTGAACCATACAGTGAATCTGCACTTATTCAATTATGTATTTCTGAATTACCACGATCATTAAGAGTATCACCTTTAACGGGTCAGCAGAAAGAAAATATTTCGGCGTTCAGAGATCTGTTACAGCTTTTGGAAGTTCAGCAATCAGATTATTCCTTCATAAACAAAAACTTTTCATATAATAACCAAGGTCAGCAAGCATACAGCAATTATAATCAGCCACGCAATTTCAATAGCAAAGGTAATAGACGCTTCAGGAACGAGAACCACCAGAACTTTAATAACAGACAAAACTTTAACTATCAGTATCATCAAAATTATCAGCAAAAGGTACCACATTTCAGTAACAATAGAGGCTTTTCTCCGCAACAGTAACAAAACCAACCGGTTAGAATACCTAACCAACAATGTAATGTACAAGGTCAACCAAGCTTTAATGTTTCGGCGCCTACACGTATAGCGTCAGCTCCAACAAATAGTAACGCACAGCAACAAGGAAATAACTACGTACAGAAAACACACCATTTCAATTCCTATCGCAATACACCGTATAGAAATGACTATCGTGACAGACGTAAAAGTAATGAGCACAATTTTCAGCGTACATTTAATAACAGTCGGTATTATCAGCAGCAAAATCATCCGCAACAACATATTATCATGAATGAACCAGACAGTAGATATCATCCCGAACGTAATGCGTCAGGAAGAAATAACAGAACAGTACAAATAGTGGAAATGTCGCAGCGTCCTCCCGAAAATAATAGCACGTCAGATAGAATTTGACTAGATACAGTACAGGTTGCATCTTCCAATAACACAAGCAATACTTTTGACACGCAGAATCTTGTTCACGAAAATGTTATTCCTTTTGACGACATCCGAGACACTCTTTTGCAGGAAAGACCAGTTATTCAAAAAACCATTTTACACCCTGTCATCGAAGTAAAAATTGGATCATCGAAATTTTCAGCAGTAATAGATTCTGGATCTCCTATGACAGTCATAGATGAGGAAACTTTCAACGAATCTAACAAAGAGAATACCTATCCTACGTTACCATTAAGCAAAACTAAAGTAAAAGGAGCAGTATCTAGTAAAGGAGTAGATGTAAAATTACAGACACATTTATCATTTTGTATTGCAGGTCATACATTTCACTCAAATTTTTGGATTGTTCCCTTATTGACGACAGACGTTATTTTAGGTACGAATTTTCTGGTACAACACGACGCAATTATTGACTTTCAAAATCCTATTTAATGTTAAAGGATGAAAATGTACAACTGGCTTTAGAATTTCAGCACTCTTTATCGGCAGAAGAACAAACAATTAATGGTACAGAGGTCATTTCCGCATCACGTAACATAGACTGTCATTCCACATTGTTAACAGATACGGACGTACACAACTATAATACTCCAGACGAAGCCGACTATGACGTTATACAGATGATTTCAGATAAAGTTAAACAGAGCAGTGCAAATACAGACGACGAACGCATGCAACTACGCAAAATTCTTTTACAGCAAGCTCCAGTTTTTGACAACGTGCCTGGTACTATGTCCGGTTTTATGTATGAATTTCAAGTTAAACAGCACGACACATTTAAAGCCAAGCATTATCCCATTCCGTATATTCACAGAGAACAATGCAAGCTATGCTTGACCAAGGAATTATTGAACCGGCAGTTAGTCCGTACATAAACCCGCTCCACTTTGTTAAGAAAAAGGATGGCTCACTTCGCCTCGTACTTGATTCGCGTCACATCAATGACATTATTATTAATGAAACAGATCGCCCACAGACACTAGAAGCACTTCTCCATAAATTTCATGGTACTGCTATTTATTCCACATTAGCTTTGAAATCGGGATTTTGGCAAATTGAACTCCATCCGGACTGCAGAAAGTACACGGCTTTTCTCTGTTTTGGTGACTGTTATCAATTTTATAAATTACCGTTCGGTTTAACTATTTCACCAGCAGCATTTATTCGCGGTTTGAATACAATACTTCCGTTAATCTCAGTAAATCGCACTTTGGCAAAACTTCTATAAAACTTCTTGGACATGTAATTTCAGCAGAAGAAACTTCAAGCTTACGTGACATTACTGTTCCTACGACGAAGAAACAACTACGAAGTTTTTTGGGTTTAATTAACTTTTTTCGTAAATTTATTCATTACTCTGCTTTAGACACCCCTAGACTATGTGAATTGACAGGCATCGCAACAAACTTCTGCAAAGCAAATTTCAGCGTCATGTACATTCAACAAGTTGCATTTGAGAATTTCATTTCGTCGTCACTACAAGACATAGCACAAGATCAGAGTAAAGACAACGTGTGGAAAGAAATTAAACACCTTTGGCAAGATAGGAATAATGTTACCATTAGAAACCATTACACTGTACGCAATAACATTCTGTTTCGCCGCTCTCACCCTGACAGCAACAATTGGTTATTATGCATTCCTGACGAGCTTGTTAACAAATTAATCTGGCATACTCATTTAAGTTACGCACATTACGGAGCCAGAAAATGTTTTCTTATACTGAGACAGAACTGTTATTTTACCAACATGGAGAAACGTATTCGACGAGTTTTAGCGTCATGTAAAATCTGCCAGAAAGGTAAGTCAGATACGACTTCACATATTCCTCCATTACACCCCATTGTACCTGTTAAATTGAGACACATGGCCGCTGTAGACATTTTTGGTCCGATTCCCAGAACAAATAGAGGTTTTTGCTACATCTTTGTCGCTGTTGAGCTCACTTCGAAATTTGTTACCTTCACTCCGTTACGCAAAGCTACTGCTAAAACTGTTTCGAAAGCATTTGTAAAACATTTTTTATTTCATGTTGGGCATGTATTGAAAGTAATTTCCGACAATGGATCACAGTTTCGATCTGCTATATGGACACGTATGTTACGAGCTAGAAACATTTCTCCGATCTATATATCCAGGTACCATGCTTCTTCGAACCCTTGTGAACGACTAATGAAATAAATTGGTAAACTATGTAGAATATACTGCCATAAAAAACATATTGATTGGGACACACACATACTCTCATTCCAGGATGTAATTAATTCCATACCTGATGAATCTCCTATGCTATCTCCGTCTGTTATACTGAAAAATGTTAAACCACCTAACAAAATTAAAGAATTAGTAACCTTTCCTACATTTCGTCGACTACGACACCATGAAATAATTGACATTGCGCTGAACAACATCAAACGTGCCGCAGAGCGCCGGAGAAGACAGCAAAAACAGGTTTGTACACGCCGTGACTTTCACATTGGCCAGAAGATATTAGCATGTATGCACTATCTATCCAACAGAGGCTTTTCTTGTCGTTACACCTCAGACCATGCACATTTTTCCAGATGAACTTACACATTTTATGACCAATTATGTAATTATATTTATGTGACTACTTACTGCTGATTATCGTATTTTTTCTTGGCAAGTGCCCGGCAAAGTAAGGTTAGCAGGTCACTTTTCTTGTCGTTACACATCAGACCGTGCACATTTTTCCAGATAAACTTACATATTTTATGACCAATTATGCGATTCTATCTAGTGACATATTATTTTATCAAATTCTTTCTCCATTAAAGCCTTCAACTCTCGCCTCTATCAACTACACAACATACAAGCTGAACAAAGAGAGGCATTTCTTGTTGTTACACATCAGACAGTGCACATTTTCCATTCTTCATGTATGTATGATTGTTTTACTGTTTTGTTTGTATGCACTATGAAATATCTAAGATATAACAAGCACCAGTTGACTTTGACATTTTGCCTTATGATATCTCAACACCGTGACTATTTTTAATTTTTTTTTTTTTTTTTTGCTGCTACATTGTGATACTCTGTGTACATTTTTGCATCTGGACACTGTCTATGTTTTTTGACATATTACGTTTTCTGTCATGCTATGCTGTATGCTCAATTATATCACTATAAACCAGCATTTATTTAATGGGTATATGATTTAAATGCAAGACATTAATCATTGTTCATCATTTTCAGAAAGAAATAACGTGTAAAAGAAATAAATTAAACAGACCACAGTGGATTACTATGAAATGGGAATTTCACCTTCGGAATGAACGAAAGAAAATGCAATACCTCGTCACGAAGAGTAAATGGATCAGAATAAACAAGCATTAACAAGAATATACTATACACATCGTATGATAGCAGTCTTAACTAATTTTTTCTTTCAGAATACGAGGCGATTGATGCAGGCTGTCAGACAGAACTACACATCTTAGTTTTAGTGATGAAATATGCTAGAAATAAGGAACTTTATACTATGAATAGTTGTATAATGAATAATGAAGTGACTTTTTTGCAGATGATAATGAATGATGATGAATAGTGATGCAGAATATGCTAATATGGATAATGAAGTTTTTCTTTACAGGTGATGATAATAATGGAATTATGGTGATATGGATAATGAAGTTTTTCTTTGCAGGTGATGATAGTAATGATAATGAAATTTTTCTTTGCAGGTGAGGATAACGTTGAAGTTTATGTATTTATGCTACGTAGTTATTTAAGTATTTGTTGCAGTTTAATACACATTTCATTACCTGTTAATTCGAACTTCACTACTTTTCAGCATAATATGCGTTTCTTCTTTGAGCTTAATAATCCATTTTGTATTTTTTTTGCAGGAGAAATTATTCATGAAATTAATGTGCTATAGGCAGTTGGTCATTAAACCTGTGTCATTCACGAATGTGATCACATATACTCTATTTGTTTCATAACCTTGCTACAGCTGACTCATGACGAATGACGTTACACATCTTCATTTGCAGCAATAAGTAAAATACAAATATTGTTATGCCCCAGCAATTAATTATCGATCCCAACGCAATGCATTGCTAGCAAAAAAAAAAAAAAAAAAAAAGTATTACCAGTCCCAAATAAGTTAAAAGAGTTATGAGTAATACTGAATGATGTTTTCTAATCACAGACTTTGAGTAATAGTTACAGAGTGTTACATTTTTAAATATGTCATATATCACTTGAATGATGAGTTCTGAGTAATAGTGAATGATATTTTGTAATAATGCATGCATGTTCTACACTCTTTAACTCCTGTTTTGACTGATGACTTCTGATGATTTGTAACTGGCCAATGAGTGCCAATAATTAATTTAAATATGTCATATGTCACTTGAATGATGAAAAATGTTTTGTAATATTCAATACTTGATGACCACTGAATGCCACTGTTTCTTTCATGCTATATATATGATTACCAGTAGCTTGGTGCTACACTCATTAGCTCCTGTTTTAAATGATGACTTCTGATGGTTTGTAACTGGTCAATGAGTGCCAATGTTCTCTGTACACGACTTATGAACATTATTCTGTAATACTTCATACATGGTACAGAAATGTTCAATAACTAGGCGATGAGTGCCACCAATTACTTAAATCAGTTGATAGACTAGTGTAATTATCAATGATGACTGGCATAAGACTTAATGTCCTTCACCTTCGGACCTAATTGCCAGAAATTACTGCAATATCCGTTTGTCCTGTCTACCCTCATGATCATGGAGCACTATATTTGGTTTTTGCACTAATTCTACGTTGGTGTATCCTACAAGAACATGCTGTTGACACGACATGCTGTCCACCACCTTGAGCGATGGAGATGTTATTATGGTCCCACTGTTTGGTGTACCTAATGTACTACGAAAATGATAACATGGAATATTAATACGACATTTCAGTGTCTTGGCTACACTGATTAATACTTCAGGGAAAAGAACTTGATTGTCTCACTTGGTGTTGTGCTTCTGTAGAAAGATATGGACTTTCAGTGCAGCTGCATGCAACCTAATGTGCTACAACCATGATGCAATCCTTCCCTTTCCTATCCTAGTTCTTCTAAAATAGTAAAAAAACTACAGTGCGTGTGCACTTTATGTCATTTGTTAATATGATTTGTACTCATTGCGTATACATTTTGTGATTTCCTGATATTCTGAACTACAGTGTGTGTGCACTTTATGTCATTTGTTAATATGATTTGTACTCATTACGTATACATTTTGTGATTTCCTGATATGTTCTGTACTACAGTGCGTGTGCACTTTTGTCATTTGTTAATATGTTTTGTACTCATTGCGTATACATTTTGTCATTGCTTGATATGTTCTGTACTCAGTGCATGTGCACTATATTTTATTTCACGTTCTGCACTTATATATATGTATATATTCTGTGATTGTAAACTTAGTTAATTAAGAAAAATTTGTTGCTCATGGCAACTCCAATTAACTCACCATCGCTGCCAAATTTTTGCCCCCCCCCCCCCCCCCCCCCAGTGGAGGGTTATGTAAGAGGTAAGCGCTATATGCGCTGCCTGCAATAGGCAAGGCATAGGAGAGTCTCTGACCAGAGAGCAGTATGTAGTTAGTTGTTGCTTGTCGCTAGTCGGCAGTAGTCTTCGGTAGTCTTCAGTAGTCTGCGCGTGTGTGCGCGTGTCTGCGCTTGTCTGCAGTCTGCTCTGGTCGCGACTCTTGAGGATGAGTATTATTGTACAAGGTAAAGAAGCAGCCTTGCGCATATCTAGTAATGTATGTGAACTGTCATCCAATTTCTTTTAAAAAATGCCCCAATAATAATTTTTATAATATAAAGTATTTTTTTTAAAAAAGCATTCATTTCAATTTAAAGAATATATCCAATGCATGATTATTCCTTTTACGAATCACAAAGCATAGGCAAGCATTGCACGGAGCTGTGCCGAAAAAAATTTTAGGTAAGAGCAGATATATTCGCAGTTTTTACTGAGGTAAGAATTTTTGCTGTTTTTATCCAGAATACAGGGCCGTGGCGCAGCGCTGCTGTCGTCATAAAATTTACCAGGTTACTGAATTTTCCTTTTTTTATTATTTCGGGGTTCAGGAACTGAATTTTGTGAGTGCATCAAATGTGAATGCATTTCTGCACAGAGACCATAAATGGGAACCAATTTTGTTCAGAGGTTACAATATTTAAAATTCATTTAATTATTATTTCCGTGGGGAGATTACACATGGTTCATTTTAATTATTATTTTTGTGGGGAGGGTACACTTGGTTCATGTAATTAATATTTTTGTGGGGAGGTTACAACGTTAAATCAAATCATATCTGTAGTGTTTGAGAACGATGTATTTTTGGTGTGGATGGCCTTCAGCCAATGAGAATTGAACACTGGCGGAACATTGCTGGGTTCAAGTGGAAATAGGGACTTCTCGAGTGAACTCTACAGAGCGATTCTGGACACTTTATATGGAGTGCTGGAAGAAGGCAGACTTGCCTGTGGTAACGAGCGTCATCAGATCGTAGAGGTGTTTGATTCTGCGCGGTGAACCGCAGCTATCGTACTTCTGAAGGGACTTTATAATTCGAGTTGCCTGAATGTGCTCCAGAGAAGGACTCGTTTCTTTTCTGACTGCAATATGGAACTGCGCATAGACAGAGTATGAGTTACTATTCTTCATATCGCTTGTGTTGATTTATAAATCGTCATATTGAACTCTGAGCTAGTGAATCTTTCGTGTATTGTGATCACGAAATGGACTTTGTTTCCGCGTGTCTTTGATGATTATTTAGCGTGGGGATTTTGGTACAATTCTCGTAATGCTCTCAACGTAACTTTACTGCACTTTCTAAGAGTATTTTTTGTCTGTATTTTAATTGAATATCGTAGGACCATTTCCCGTTTATTTGAGATGCTTTGTCTTGAATAATAATAATTCAACATAATTCTCTGTCGTCTTCATCAATTACAGACATTAAAATAGAACCCTTCTTATTAAATTATTCCTTCACCTATTATTTTACATTTCCTTGTATTTTATTAGTCTGTAATTCCAACCAATGCATAGACTTTTTGACTGCAGGATCACAGCTACAGCTTATTATTGGCAGCGAACTACACTATGTGATCAAAAGTGCCCGGACACCCCCGAAAACATGCGTTTTTCATATTACGTGCGTTGTGCTGCCACCTACTGCCAGGTACGCCATGTCAAGGACCTGAGTAGTCATTAAACATCGTGAGAGAGCAGAAAGGGGCGCTCCGCTATTTTATGTATATTTATGTTTATGCAAGATCTCTACATTGGTTCCTCTTTCATTCTCCTGCCCCCTTCTGTTTGTGTTAAAACTAAATTAATGGACACTCTCGACATTCTGAAAACCACAATTTCTGAAGTGAAATTTATGTGCGAATTTATTTATTTCATTTAGCGTATGGCATTTAAGTACATTACAGTATTGGATCACCGTATTCTACATTACATAACATTGCGTGTATTCACATACAAACATCTAGTCCTTGTATATCTGTGGCTTGGTGCTAAAAAGGCCAATGTCCAAAATCTCCATTTTCAGCTACAGCTGATTGACGTTTTGCTGCGCAATTCTCAGTGGAATTAAAATGCAACAAATTGGTGTACTGACATTTTTTCTTTCATTTTATTATTTTATTATTTATTTGGAAGAGCAGTTGAACGGAATGGACAGTGTCTTGAAAGGAGGATATAAGATGAACATCAACAAAAGCAAAACGAGGATAATGGAATGTAGTCAAATTAAATCGGGTGATGCTGAGGGAATTAGATTAGGAAATGAGACACTTAAAGTAGTAAAGGAGTTTTGCTATTTGGGGAGTAAAATAACTGATGATGGTCGAAGTAGAGAGGATATAAAATGTAGACTGGCAATGGCAAGGAAATCGTTTCTGAAGAAGAGAAATTTGTTAACATCGAGTATAGATTTAAGTGTCAGGAAGTCGTTTCTGAAAGTATTTGTATGGAGTGTAGCCATGTATGGAAGTGAAACATGGACGATAACGAGTTTGGACAAGAAGAGAATAGAAGCTTTCGAAATGTGGTGCTACAGAAGAATGCTGAAGATAAGGTGGGTAGATCACGTGACTAATGAGGAGGTATTGAATAGGATTGGGGAGAAGAGAAGTTTGTGGCACAGTTTGACTAGAAGAAGGGATCGGTTGGTAGGACATGTTTTGAGGAATCAAGGGCTCACAAATTTAGCATTGGAGGGCAGCATGGAGGGTAAAAATCGTAGAGGGAGACCAAGAGATGAATACACTAAGCAGATTCAGAAGGATGTAGGTTGCAGTAGGTACTGGGAGATGAAGAAGCTTGCACAGGATAGAGTAGCATGGAGAGCTGCATCAAACCAGTCTCAGGACTGAAGACCACAACAACAACAACATGTATATTGTGGCCCATATATACTTATTTTAAAAAATTACCTATTTCTAATTTTATCAAGGACATTTGCCTTTTTTTAAGTATTTTCTTCGTGTTTTAATATAGGACATTGGCCCTTATGTTATTAATACATGACTGCTTTTTAAGTTGTTACAAATTACTATTACTGAAATACCACTTTTATTTGTCACGAAACGCACAAATGCGGGCTAATAACAATATTTAGAAAGTATTAGAGCATTATGTAAGAGGAATGAACACACAATTAGAATACTGTATGTTTCAATTTTTTATTTTGTAGTAATATTTCATGTACAACATGCAGATGATACTTTCAAACTGTTCAAGAAACAATGTAGATACAACATGTAAAAACGGTTTAGTTATTACTAGTTTTAAGTAATAGTGTCATTGATTACAACTTGTTTGTACACATACATTAGAAGTTATAAACAAAGTAAAAATTAGAACTTTATGAGATAAAGAATGATACTAGGTCAGTTAAAACACACACTAGTTCTCTTCGTCTTCGAACTCACAACCAGTGTCATCATCCCCATCGGAGATGCATGCCAAACTATTGACAAAAGTGGCGTAGTGCATCCTGCCACTGCTACTGATGAATGGTATCAAAGCTTTCGGGTCATTTAATTTTTCTTTTGACAGAGGAAGTGGTTGGTTTGGTATAGGCTAGCTTGGTTTTTGCTCCCATGCCGTTTCCCTTCTTTTCTACTTATGTCCAATAGTTTGAACGGTACATTATCTTGAAGAGTGGTTTTGTACAACAACTTGCCATTTGAATCTTCATTAAACGCATATTTAACCCACCTAACACTGTTCCAATACACGGTTTCCGCTTCGATATTTTCGGTCCTGTGGATGACGATGTTTTTCATGAGGGACTTGAAATCAAAGAACTCCCTTTGCCCCATTTTGAATACAATAAGACTTATATCACACTGTATATACCTGATGAAGGTCACCCAATCTCTTGGAATTTCAATGGGGTCTATAGAGTTTTTCTTTGCTGTCGCAATAAGAGC
Source organism: Schistocerca piceifrons (assembly GCF_021461385.2). Classification (NCBI taxonomy): domain Eukaryota; kingdom Metazoa; phylum Arthropoda; class Insecta; order Orthoptera; family Acrididae; genus Schistocerca; species Schistocerca piceifrons. The sequence continues at coordinate 39,782,968 of NC_060145.1, read as the reverse complement.
ATGAATTGTGTGAGCTTCCATATGAGTATGACCTGGCTCTAAGAATTTATGGTGGATAACAAGAGGATGCCCTTCTTCGTGACGTTTTTGTACGACATAAAGGAACATTGCGCTAACAAAGATGTTTCTTGTTTGACCTGGACAACAATCGCTGTAGAATATTACTTCTGATACTTCTTTGTCCAATACATTGTTTAGGTACTTCATCGGACATGAAGCAATATCTTGGCTACCACGTTTGGCAATGGTTTCATCCAAAATGAAGCACATTTTTCGTTTTGGATTAGCTTGATTACATCTTGTCTCATATAGTGTGAGATTTTAGGTCCAGAGCTGCCTCTTGTAAAAAGGTACTCCATTCACTAAAAACGGCGTTGCAAGGCACTTTTGCAAATCGAGGGAAACGACAGCTAGCTTTTTATCCTTCAAAGACAACTTCTTGCCTATATCCTTTTGTTTATACGCAGCTTGGGCAAAGTCAAACTGTTCATTTTTCAACTTTTCAGCAATTATTCGCTCTTCTTCCTGGTCGGTAGATTTAATAATCATATCAAATTTATCATATTTTGCGCAAGTATCACTTTTGGGCTTTTTAAATTGATAGTTGAAATTTTCCACAAACATCAGCCTGTAGAAAGACCTACTCTGAGGTATAATGTTGTTCTCTGTACAAAAGTCCACATACAGTTGGTACATTTTAGAAATTGACAGATCGGGTGAAAGGTACTTTCTTGCAGTATGTGAGCGAGAGTAATGAGACTCAATGGCAGGAAACATCTGTATATGATCGAGAATAATCTTCCGTGCCTCTTGAGACACTTTTGGCTGGTTCCCATGCTTCCCCGCAGATCTTCAGCACACATACCTGACTTAGATTTGCTTCTTTTCTCCGTTACAACTCGGACTTTTTTTAACCCTGCGGCGGGCGCGTGGCGGCATACAGTGCCGCCAATTTTGTTTTCGTTCAATAATTACGTCAGTGTGCCGAGCACACAACAGTGGTGCTAGATATGCCTCGATTGTCACGCGCCAAACTGCATTACTGCGCCGTCATTACACCCACCATAACAGCTGTGACTCACCTGTGAAGTGGACGACTGCACCAAGACGGCACTGCGTACCGCACGCGCCCGGTAATGTAAGTACATGTAGCTGTACCACTGCCGAATGTTTTGATGATAGAAGTTTTGTTTTACAACTCTGTGGGTGAATGATGATTTAGTTATTAACATCGCTTTGGTGTTAGAATTATTTCATTGTCTCCCAGGTCCGCAAAAAGGAAAGGACTAACACCAGAAGAAATTGAGCGTCTTCTTCTGCAATCATCTGACGAAAAAGATTACGGAGATTTCTCTGACAACGATGAGGAAGCAGAAATAATTGAAACTGCAGATCATTCCAGCGAATCTGAGCAGTCATGCGTTGACGGGAATGAAGTGGAAGGAATGCCGCATGATGACTGCCGTTTTTATATTGGTAAGGACCAAGAAACTTTGTGGATAAATAATCCGTTAGCACTACCAGGGAAACCAAAACGTAAGAATACAATCAAAGTCCTACCTGGCCCGAAACGCAATGGTAGAGAAGCTAAAAATGAAATTGAAAGTCTTCTCAAATAGTTTGATTCTGAGATAATTGATTATGTCATTGTAAACACAAAAAAGTGCATAAATAACAAGAGATCACCTGTGAATTACTCAAGGGCTAAAGATTGCAAAACTACTTCTGCTACTGAAATAACGGCTCTTTTAGGAGCACTGTTTCTCATTGCTGTACAAACAGGAGGACGCACTTATGTGGGCATCAAATGGAACAGGAATGATTATTCTAAGGGCAGCATTTAGCTACAAGCGCTTTCTGTTCTTGCTCCAGTCATTCAGCTTTGACGATACTTCTACAAGAAAAGAACGACTAGCAATTGATAAACTTGCTGCCATCCGCAATCTCCACTCAGCATTTCTGAACAACTGCAGAAATAACTACAGTCCAGGGGAGTTCACAACCATAGACGAAATGCTTGTCCCATTTCGCGGACGTTGTGGTTTTGTTGAGAACGTGCCCAATAAGCCCGATAAGTATGGATTGAAGTTGTATGTATTGTGCGATAGCAAGACATTTTATACTTTTAATTTTGAAGCATACTGCGGCAGACAGAATCCTGGATCATATGTTGCATCTAACTAGCCAATGGATATTGTGAAGAGATTGGTTGACCCAATCAGGGGAACTCACAGGAATGTAACTACGGACAACTACTACAGTAGTTACCCTGTAGCCCAGCATCTTTTAGAAAATGGGCTAACGTTCATTGGAACATTGAAAAAGAACAAGAAGGAAATTCCTCCGGAATTTTTGCCCAACAGATCGCGAGAAATTGGAAATCGTCTTTTCGGATTTCAAGATGACTTCTGTCTTGTTTCGTGCCAAACAAAAAGGAACACGGCTGTGCTTTTCCTGTCGTCAATGCATGAAACTGCTGAAATCGACACCGCTACAGGCAGGTCTATTGTAAATTTGGACTACAATGTAACAAAAGATGGAGTAGATACGTGGATTATATGTGTACATCTACTCTACACAAATGACCACAAGAGGATGGCCCTTAACATTGTTTTTTCGTTATCTGGATATTGCTGGGATAAATTCCCAGGTCTTGTTTTTTCCAAACAATCTAGAGAATAGATTCAGAAGAAGAACCTACCTAACAAACCTGGCCTTGGCTCTGATGGACTGTCATTTGAAAGAAAGGGCTCAGCTCTCTACTCTACCACGAGATATTCAAGGGTTTCTGTCACCTCATCAATCAATTCCCGCCAATCACGATGAGACTGTAAGAAGGTGTGGGAGGTGCCAAATTTGTGGTGGAAAAAAATAATAAAACTACTGTCACTTGCAATAGTTGCAAAAGATTCGTTTGCAAGCAACATTGCCACAATGTTGTCACATGTAATGATTGCAGAGCTTCTCCGGAGGACGAACGTGTGTGATTCTTGATATGTATTTACTGACTGCCTTATTCTTTATTATTACTACAAAGTTTTTATACATATTACACGTTTTTGTAAAACTTGCTTTAACAATGGTAAACAATCGAATCATATCTGTGGTTATAATTTATTTAGAGTTTGGTATTAAAGAAGCGCTTAGGAAATATCCTGGAAACGTATGTCAGATATTCTGTAACAGTTTTAATTTTCCCATGCACCTTGGATATATGTATACAAATCATATTAAAAGTTGCTGTTAAGAATGATGTTATAAACAATAAATAATTAATTCCATTGAGTCCCGCACGCGCCCGCTGAAGCAAAAATCTTAAGCGCGCCTGCCGCAGGGTTAAGGCGACATCAAGTGTATATAAAAACATTTTTTGACAGACTGCAATATGCTCACCAGATTTAGGGAGTGAATAGAGGCGAGTGAATGTTCGCCTACTCTCCAATTCTCTACCATCTCGTAATCTTTGGCGAGCTTTACCTTTTTCACAAACCAATCCTGCTATGAATTGGTTTTTTGCTTCCTTACTTAATGAGTAATAGTCTGCAAATATAGTTTGTCTTTCAATTTCACTGAATTTTTCGAAACACTTCAGCCTACATGTACAGGCTGCTTTAAGACCTTTGGCCTTAACCGTTTTTCCTGTAGCATTTTTATATTCTAACCCTGCGTTTCTTCTTTTCTTCCTTATTTCTCTTGCCAACGAGTTTGAGTTCCTCATCCTTATTCTGGTAATATTTCCTTCAACCTTCTTTCTTTCACGTTTTTTCGTTGTCGATGCATTTTGTTCCTGAAAAAAATGGTCCTGTTTGTTCTCGTCATTATTCAATTCACTCAAAGCATTCATTTCATTTGGTGTGTCCACGACATTCATTTCATTCGCTTCATTCTGTCCATTCGCTTCATTGTCTGTGTCGCTTGAATTACTTTCTGAGGGAAAATACTCATCAGAGGAAAAGTCATTTAGATAGCCACAATCAGGTGGTGAGCTGGTGACATCAATCTCATTACTAAGTTGAAAAAATTCGTCAGTGCACGACAGTGCCTGTTGCTGGGGCTTCCGAGACGGACCTGAAGAGAACCCGTATGCTAATAATTTGTTTAAAACACAAATGTACTAATAATTGCTAATTTTATACAGATTATTATAGCGTAAAGCAAACAAACCTAATGCTTAAGAGTCAAGTGTAATAAAGTAAAAGGAATAATACAAGTTTTCATCACCTTGGCTTGGAGTTTCTCTCAAACCCATTTGTAGCAGCCTTTTCCCTCTTGTTGCCATCTTGTAACCTTTGTATCAATGGTCTAACTGGCTTTTAAACAAACACTATAAAACAATCTCGACAAGCGATTTCAACACAGTGTCAACACACAATTACACAACAATGTCAACACAAGGTTATACAACAATGTCAATACAAGTTGCTTGACAGGGGGCCAATGTCTCAAACACATATGGGTTAAAAGGACCAATGTGCACTTTGGCCCTTTTATTTATACAAAAATATATTTCAAGCGGGGTTAAGTGTATATTGGCCTTTCTTCCAATTAATGCTATTCTGACATTCCGTTTGGACATATGCCCTAAATGAATCTGTATCTCCGTTAGTAAAGGAGCTGGACATTGGCCTTTTTTACACCAAATCAATGACCTTACAGACAGTGTCGTAGAGCCAATAACTGAAAAACGTTGATGTTGGACATTGGCCCTTTAGTACCAAGCCACAGATATATTCAATAGATTTTTGGGATGCCACGAGGAAGTCTTCAAAGTCCCCGCTGACGCTCTGGCACTGCATTCTACTCTGATGTGTTGGATGGTCTACTTAGGCGCGCCGCAGTCACATGCTGGCGAAGACAGCAGTTCCCATTTGAAGAGTGAGTCAGTACATCTTTCATGCCCAGTTCTTAGTCGGTTCAGAGTTGACCAGATCTTGTGGGGCTGATCAAACCCAAGAATATCTCAGCCATTTGAAACAAAAGCTGGTCTAAGACAGCGGGATGGGTTATCATGTTCAGTATTTAATTGTATTCTATAAATATGCGTTGGAGCTCAAAATCACATCATTAAACCAATAATAATTTAAGGGGAAGCAGTGTAATGGAATTAAAGTTAACTGTCTAGCTTTACAGATGAATTTGCACTACTGCCAGCATATCTACCAGGTGTAATTGTCCAAATTGATCTCTTAGAGAAAAAAGTAAAATTTCAGGTGAAAAACTAAACATAAAAAATGAAACTTGTCATTATCATCATTAAGAATAATCTCCAGTCACATATAAGGCTCTTAATTTTCCTCATTCCTCCCCACTGTCCGAGCTGTATAGAAACAGAAATTGATAAATCAGAAAAGATGGGTAAATTTAAATATCCTAGAGAAAGCTTAGAACAAAATGATTTGAAAAGAGCTGCAGTAGGTGTAAGAATGAATAAAATGTAAAGAGCACACTGTTAACTTAAAGGAATTTACAAAAAAGAGCGCGTCTCTAAACATACGAAACTAAAACACCTGTAAGACTGAAATTTTTATATGCATGCGAGTGTTTAACACTGGGCTGCTAGCTGGATAGATCAGAAGTATCGTCGGATCATTAGGAAAATTATTCACTCTTTTTTTATCCTGGCAAGATTAGGGAAATAAGGCCTTCTCTTACAGATAACCAGGCCTTCTTCATATTTTACGTTACATTCATTACAGCATACATGTTATAAGAGGTCTTACACCTGATATGAAATCCAACTCTATGAAATAATTATAACACACATAGTGGAAGCATAAATAATATCATACTTTATACCTGTTTATGGAAAGTTGAATAATAAAGGTAAGTTACATGCGGTGGATGCAAGAAAGAGATGGGAGAAAGAGAGAAAGAACAACACGATAGAACTAATGAAGAGAGGGGAAGAAAGGAAGTGGCGCCCGTAACTGAGAAACGAAAACAGGACGAAGCATAGTTGGATGAAGAAGTGATAACCTACATCACTGTTCGATAGGGAGAAATGGCATCATATGACAACATTTTAGGGGAAAGGTATGAGACTGACTGTATGAAGTGTTTCAGATTTTTCTCAAATACAATTAAATGTTGAATTCTGTACTGAATGCACTGGATATTGAATCGTGTGCAGAGTGTGTGACTGCTTGTTGCAAAGGTCGATAGCAGCTTTGCAGGAGTTGCTATTGTTATTGTTTTATTCGGTGGGTACAGTTAGGTAACTGGATAGATAAGACCTTGTGTAGCGATTAGGATGAGATGACAACTATTTAGTCCCCATTCTGTGTAACAGACTGTATACCTGTTTAGTAAGTGATGTAGTTTAATCAGTATACAAAATTATTAAATAACAAATATTAGTGTTTTTATTAATCTTAACAATAGACATAATCAAATCTGCATAGCCTGCTAATTTTTCTCTGTCCTCCACAGCTATGCCATCGTTTGATACTATAATGTAGAATACAGAGTAAATACAGAATGTAATCACTCACTCTTATGATCAACATAAAGACATTTTTAACCCATAAAAACAGTAATTTTGTAATCTACTTGACACATTACTTATGGTTATTAGATGTCTGACATTTAAGATGTGGACTATGAAAAAATTAATAAATATGAACTGCAGTAACTGTAATGGATATCAGGTGGCCATACTGAATAGTTTATGAACACTGGTATGCCAAAACTTAAGGATAAAAGTAACTTTCGCATGACATGCCACTGCCAAGTACCATAGCTCGATGAAACTTGGACCACACATAGAATGAACTGCTACAGCATGGTACAAAGGTAACAGAGAAATACACGATGGGATGAACAGAAATGACACTTTTATTCAAAGGCAATAATTATACTGATATCACCGCTGTTCATGGTGGACCGCTGTACATTACAAAATGGAGGGACGTGACTATTAATAGGGTGTACGATCACCATAGATGGCAATGCACGCTCTGCAACGTGCTCCCATACTGGCTACAAGGTTGGTGCAGAGTTCTTATGGCAGGGCGGTCCATCCTCCACTAGTCAGGATAGCAACTGCTGGATGGTCTTTGGTGGACGTGGACGTGCAGCAGTACATCTCCCTAATGCATCCCACACATGCTCAATGGGATTTAAGTCAGGCGAATGTCCACGCCAGTTCATTTGCCAAATATTCTCTATTTCCAAGAGCTCCACCATCTGCTCTGTTCGATGCAATCGTAGATTGGCATCCATAAAAACGGATGCACTCCTGAAAAGATTTACATGTAGAAAGAGTATGTGTCACAGTAATACTGACTGATGAGAGTATCGCAATCAAAGATCTGGAGGTCAATATGCTCATGTAACATTATGCTATCCCACACTGTAACACCTGTACGACCAACACAATCATATTCAACAGTGTTGGATGTATCCTGATATGATGAATATGATGAGAGATGGAAACATGTAATGCATCAAGGAATAATGCATCAAGGAACATCGTCGAACGTGGTCGTTTTGGTGGTCAAGGTTGTATGGTGAGGGGAAGTGTAATGTTGCATGGGAGTATGGGTGCACTTACCTCCAGATCTTTGAACAAGGTGTGGTCAGCAGTCAACGCGATAGTGACACTGCACTTGTTATCCATGTGCATCTTTTCAGCGTTGCATTTGGCTCTGATATCATTTTTATGGACGACAATGCATTACCACAACGAACAGCGCAACTTCGTGAGCAGTATAGGAGCACTTTGTAGAGCATGTACTACTGTGCGTGGTGATCACACACCATATTAAGAACCATTTACCACCTCTTGTAAACTCTAGGGAACTATCATGAATCGAGGTGACTTTAGTTTAATTACTGTTTTTGAATGAAAGTGTCATTTTTGTCGATCTCATTCTGGATTTCTTTCAGTTACTTTCTGCGCTATACTGTAGCAGTCCAAATTTCTTCGAGCTATGCTACTTGCCAGTCACACATCATGTGGAAGTTATTTTCAGTGGTAGAGCAACAGCAGCATCACCCCACACTGCATTGTTGCCAGATTTATTCAAGATGGCGGATCCAAGATGGCGGCCATAGACGTGGCAACGTGGAACTGATATCATGGCGGAAATTCAAATTTTGGCGGGAAAATAGGTCACTTGGGCTACCTTCACTAATCTAACTCCATCCACCCTCATTCCAGGTAATAGTAGGAAATTCAAATTTATTAGCAGTGTAGTATCACCCTTTTTCTATCACTTTTTCTCTTTTAGCCAAATGTTTATGTGTAACTGTGCAAGTGATCTACATTGATCACAGACTCATTACGACTGCGATGGAGAAAGAGATTACCTCCGACTTGTGATATAAAGACTCTGTGGATGGAATATGTACACAGCTGCAGTCATACACTGCCTTGGAGCAAATCTGTCAGACAACAACGCAGGGAAGCTCTCTCATGACTAATAGTCTGTGGGACATGGTCCTCCTACACTACGGGCAATAAAACTTAACACTGGTCTGTGCAAGCAACTTCGATCACTGGTCGGCTGCTCCAGTAGACCAATACATGTGCTTTTAATGGGCTCATAACATATGGTTAATGTCAATAAGCAGACAGTATTTGCTTCCCGATATATCAGAAGAGGGAGATATGGTAAAATCTTATTGAGTTCTCTAGCAGGTGACATTAGTGAAGTTGTTATAGTTCTTAGTTTTACTGTGTTGTATGGTACAAAATATCGAGAATAGAGAGCATGTTTGGGTGACAGACATGAATGCACCCTAAGGAATGCAGATCTCCTTTGGACTGCAGTATCTGTATGTAGTTTGGGAAATGCATTGCACTGCAGTAGCAAAATCCTTGTCTTTCTTCCAGTGCCCTTATGATGTGAAGTCTTCCCAATTTTCCTGATAAGAAACACCACCATAAATGCTTGTACTATCTTTTATACTACCTCGTGTTCCAGGAGAAAACTTCGGTTGGCTCTGGCCTTAAACACTGTACTCGGTTGGCGGAGTACATTTCCACCAAGTGGCCAGAACACAGTCCTGTCGCATTAACTCAGCTCACCCTGTTTCTCCAAGGGTTGCAGAAGGTGGTAGCTATAGCTCTCCGACTTCTGCTTAGTTCTGATTTAAAATGGGCTGATCACATGGACAAAGCTGTAGGTAGGGTGGGACAGAGACTGAGTAACAGTTCCAAGATGCAGAGGGACTGTCTTAAATCACATTGAAGTTTTGCTGTATGAGGTCCTTAGCAGATAGGTTCGAAAAAGGTGAATCGTTTCGAGATATGAGAGTGCCGTGAATATGATTCACTAGTGGCTGTACTCATGAAAAGACGTTTCCATAAGATCCAACGCAAGTATGTGGTTGAATGGAGAGATTTAATTCCAAATCGTAGGCAGCACATCTACCAGAAAACGTATCACTATAGATCTGAAAAGCCAGTGTATTGGTCATAATGTTTTGTACTTTTATTATGATTTCAACCTAGGGTCGCATTTTTTAAGTGATTCATGACATATCACGCCATCTACTGTATGCGATCATTCTCAATCAACCATCATCCTCCCTCACCTATAATCCCGTTGATATATCGCAGAACTTGTGTTACACTACTACACAGCATTGAGACAGAAAGTGTTACAAATACTGTTTACTAGCGTGAGAAATATCTAGCGGTGCCATGAGGGAGTTGCAAATATCGGCTTAATACCGCGTTCCTTAGCCGAATCGCGTTCTAAATTCGGTGAGAATGCTGATTTTATTACGAGCTTACAACGTCAGCGATGTGCGGTCTGTTAATACACACTGCAGCCATCACCATCCATATTAATTGTCGTGGTATTTGTGTGGAAGACCATCCGGAAGCAATACCATACCTCGACTTATAAAGATTGTATAGTTTTTAACACGGATGTAGTTAGCGATACTTGTGCGTGCCTATAGAACCAAGACAGGTGTTTATGCGGGGTGACACTAACATTGTCGTTACGACCGTGTTTTTAATAGCTGGTAGCTTATAAAACGATTACGTCTCTCTTTATAATACACAGTGGTACCAAATGGTTCAAATGGCTCTGAGCACTATGGGACTTAACGTCTAAGGTCATCAGTCCCCTAGATTTAGAACTACTTAAACCCAACTATCCGAAGGACATCACACACATCCATGCCCGAGGCAGGATTCGAACCAGCGACTGCAGCAGCAGCGTAGTTCCGGACTGAAGCGCCTAGAACAGTGATACCACACGCAAGAAAAACAATGAGACATGTCCATCCAACGCGGATTTTTGCACAGTATTGTTTGGTGCCATCAGCATTTAGTTACAGGCGAAGTATTATCCTTAGCAGGGGATGTGAGATAAATTCACTGTAATCAGCAGGCTTAGAAAGTATGTGTTGGGGAATAAAGTTACTGTGGCCAGTGTTCCAATATATGCAAAGAAAATGACTTTGTCCGGTCTTAGGGGAGGTATGGATATGACTTGAAAACTTGCGATTTCAGTGCACTGATAACCATATGAGCCATGGAAGATTTTAGTTGGAAAATTATGTCTCGTCATAAGAATGGTACAGATACTGATATTTTGAGAGCCGCCATATTGGCGCTACAATCGTTATTTAATTGTAATTACACTGATAAATATGTGGTTGGTTTTCTAGGATAGTTCTGCCTGGCGTATGGGTGCGTGGCAGCAGTAGCCAGAGACCTGAATGAAGTGACGTTTCCGGCTTACTGCGGAAAAAATCGATGAGCCGCCTGAACTGGAAAGACTGTGGTACAGATGTGCAGCTGACATAACCACGTCGCCCTCTAGGTGGGTGAATAGAAAACTAATACTCGGTATGCGTTAGGCAGCCTTCATGATCACGTGTGTGATGCAACTTCTCCCTGTGGAAATTTCAGAAGATTCTGTATGGGTTAGCGTTTACAATTGACGTCGGTATTCGTTAAGAACTACCCATGGAGCTACCAGTTTCATCTATTTTCGAGTTCTCATGTAAAGATCTTCGCAGACGAGATAAATTTAGAGTTACTTAGTGATTTGCAGCACATCCCGCATAATGACCTTGCTAACGTTCTGGATTTCTAGAGATACACACACATCAAAAAAATTTTTGCATCACCCTGGTTCCCAGAACTCCTCAAGATAGACGTTGACTGGGGATATTGTATCACAGGCACAGTCCCTCTGACTGTTCAGAGATGTCACTAAACCCACCCAAAGATGTAAACAACCATGCATCAGCAGCGCCTATTAGACGGAGGGGGTCCGACAGCCGATCAGTTCCAGTCATTCCACCAGGAAGGAGGTACACGGCTAGTGTTATCTGTAGTTCAGTCAATACCGCGTTTCGATCACGTCCGCATTGTTGTTTTGTGCCAGGAAGGGCTCTCAGCAAGGTAAGTGTCCAGGCATCTCGGAGTGAGCCAAAGCGATGTTGTTCGGACATGGAGGAGATACGGAGAGACAGGAACTGTCGTTAACATGCCTCGCCGGCCGTTGTGGCCGAGCGGTTATAGGAGCTTCAGTCCGGAACCGCGCGACTGCTACGGTCGCAGGTTCGAATCCTGCCTCGAGCATGGATGTGTGTGATGTCCTTAGGTTAGTTAGGTTTAAATAGTTCTAAGTCTAGGGGAATGATGACCTCCGATGTTAAATCCCATAGTGTTCAGAGCCATTTGAACCATTTGACATGCCTCGCTCAGGCCGGCCAAGGGCTACTACTGCAGTCAGGCTGAACGCCTTAGACACACTGTCCAGCGAGTGCAGCGAGGTGGAGGTTCCCTGCTGTTTTTGGGTGGCATTATGTGAGGCCGACGTACGCCGCTGGTGGTCATGGAGGACGCCGTAACGGCTGTGTGATACATGAATGCCATCCTCCGACCGATAGTGCAACCATATCAGCAGCTTATTGGCGAGGCATTCTTCCTCATGGATGACAATTCGTGCCCCCATCTTGCACATCTTGTGAATGACTTCCTTCATAATAACGACATCGCTCGACTAGAGTGGGCAGCATGTTCTCCGGACTTGAACCCTATCGAAGATAGCTGGGATAGATTGAAAAGGTCTGTTTATGGACGACGTGACCCACCAACCATTCTGAGAGATCTACGCCGAATCGCCGTCGAGGAGTGAGACAGTGTGGACCAACAGTGCCTTCATGAACTTCTGAATAGTTTGCCACGACGAATACAGGCATGCATCAATGCAAGCGGACGTGCTACTGGTATTATAGGTATCGGTGTGTACAGCAATCTGGACCACCACATCTGAAGGTCTCGCTGTATGGTGGTACAACATGCAATGTGTGGTTTTCATGAGGAATAAAAAGGGCGGAAGTGATGTTTACGTTGATCTCTATTCCAATTTTCTGTACAGGTTCCGGAACTCTCGAAACCGAGGTGATGCAAAACTGTTTTTGATGTGTGTAGTTCCCGCTCTTTATCTTCGAAATACTGTGTAAGCGATCGGTAGCATACTGCTATGTGATTCATATCGAGAACTATCGTATAAATGGTATGTATTCTGGCAAACCACGTGAAAATACATGAAATTCCGGAAATGTTCATATGCTACTTGATGATTTCGGCATAAAAGTGTCATAAATATGGCGTTTTTTGGCGTGTAAAATCGGATATTGCCCCTGATATCTGTTGCGAGATCGGTAAATTAATTCGTGGTTAATGAAGCCTTTCTCATCAACAGTGTTCAGAAAGTAAATGTTCTTGTAATACCAGACTCTAGAGATGATCGCAACTTGTTGAAGAAACCACGGCAGCAAGCAGGCCAGATCAGAAACAGTACTGTTAGCGGACGCCTTGTGCTGGAGGAACCAGCCGAAGCTTTGCACACAAGTTTGGACAGTGACTGCTGTCCACGGAGGGCGCTCTGGTCGCGCATCAGGCCAGTGTGTTGTGTGTGGGGGCAGTTGCCTGCCTTGTGACCGTCGTCTGCGCTGGATGACCGACTGACCTCGCAGGCAGTATCTGCTACTGTCATTATGTGCTTATGTTTCTTGGGATCTCTCTGTCTTCGGGGCATACGAGTATGTACGAGTGTCTGGTAATCGTTAACTATATGCAGGATGCAGAAGTGATGATTTTGTGCCGGCCGCGGTGGTCTAGCGGTTCTGGCGCTGCAGTCCGGAACCGCGGGACTGCTATGGTCGCAGGTTCGAATCCTGCCTCGGGCATGGGTGTGTGTGATGTCCTTAGGTTAGTTAGGTTTAAGTAGTTCTAAGTTCTAGGGGACTTATGACCTAAGATGTTGAGTCCCATAGTGCTCAGAGCCATTACAAAAGACAGTCTCAGAGTGAGGGCCACAGTGCACAGTTACATCGATAGTCGATTTCGTAACATCCTCAAGATGTGTCTGTGACAATATTTCACACACTGCTTAAACACCAGGTTTAGTAACTCTTGACACAGTTAGTGTTCAGTGACAAGGGCATCCGTTTGCCACAAAGAAAGAAAGCGTGTCGGTGAGGAGGAAGGCTAAGGTATTTCCCTGCATGACAGGAAGTGCTTAGCGTGCTCCTGCGGTTGCCACTGGCCAATGGCCAGTGTGGATCAGCCCGGTGCATGGCTTCTTCCAGCGGCCGCGACTCTGGTCTGGTACATGGAGTGTGTGCGAGAAAATTTTCCACATATGTTTGGTGTAATCTGTGACAGTGTAATTATGTGGTTCCTTTTGCTATCGGAATAAAAGTACCACCGTTGTTTAACATCGTCTAAATTATTCAAACATCTGTGTCAGTTTCGAGGTGTATTGCGATTTCAGAAATAAATAAACAATATTCTTAAAGAAACTGTTTAAACAATGCCTCACACAAGCTATATTATCCTACCTTCGTGAGGCCCTCTCAGTCCAGCAGCTTGACACACAGTGAGCGACTTTCCTGCCAATTTCGAGATAGGGGTGGGGTGGTGGGGAGCAGAGGGGGGAGTGGAGGAGGGTCAACAGCGCCTCTGGTGGTGCTGTTGTGAACTAGTTCAGCTGGTCTCCAGACCTCAAGGTGAACACACAAAATTTGATGTTCCCACCAATAAATTTCAATTTCCCACCATTTTTTAATTTCCAACCACATCCTATGGTAGGGGTGGGTGGAGTTAGGTTAGTGGAGGTAGCTCAATTGGCATATTTTCCCGTCAAAATTTGAATTTTCCGCCATGAAATCAATGCTATGTTGCCACATCTATGGCCGCGATCTTGAATAAATTTTTCAACAGTGCAATGGGGGGTGACGCCGCTGTTGCCCTACTACCACTTTCGTCCTTAAGTTTTGCATACCAGTGTATTTTCAGTCCAGATCCTCCATACATGTGGCCTATATATCGAATGCAAGTAAGGCTACACATCTTCTCTTCTAATCAATCTGCGGGCCTATGGGGTATCGTCTCAGTTGTGCGACTGGTTTCGTGATTTCCTGTCAGGAAGGTCGCAGTTCGTAGTAATAGACGGCAAATCATCGAGTAAAACTGAAGTGATATCAGGTGTTCCCCAGGGAAGCGTCCTGGGACCTCTGCTGTTCCTGATCTATATAAATGACCTGGGTGACAATCTGAGCAGTTCTCTTGGGTTGTTCGCAGATGATGCTGTAATTTACCGTCTAGTAAGGTCATCCAAAGACCAGTATCAGTTGCAAAGCGATTTAGAAAAGATTGCTGTATGGTGTGGCAGGTGGCAGTAGACGCTAAATAACGAAAAGTGTGAGGTGACCCACATGAGTTCCAAAAGAAATCCGTTGGAATTCCATTACTCGATAAATAGTACAATTCTCAAGGCTATCAATTCAACTAAGTAGCTGGGTGTTAAAATTACGAACAACTTCATTTGGAAAGACCACATAGATAATATTATGGGGAAGGCGAGCCAAAGGTTGGGTTTCATTGGCAGGATACTTAGAAGATGCAACAAGTCCACTAAAGAGACAGCTTACACTACACTCGTTCGTCCTCTGTTAGAATATTGCTGCGCGGTGTGGGATCCTTACCAGGTGGGATTGACGCAGGACATCGAAAGGGTGCAAAAAAGGGCAACCCCTTTTTGTATTATCACGTAATAGGGGAGAGAGTGTGGCAGATATGATACGCGAGTTGGGATGGAAGTCATTAAAGCAAAAACGTTTTTTGTCGCGGCGAGATCTGTTTACGAAATTTCAGTCACCAACTTTCTCTTCCGAATGCGAAAATATTTTGTTGAGCCCAATCTACATGGGTAGGAATGATCATCAAAATAAAATAAGAGAAATCAGAGCTCGAACAGAAAGGTTTAGGTGTTCGTTTTTGCCGCGCGCTGCTCGGGAGTGGAATGGTAGGGAGATAGTATGATTGTGGTTCGATGAACCCTCTGCCAAGCACTTAAATGTGAATTGCAGAGTAATCATGTAGATGTAGATGTAGATATAGATCATGTTTGATTTGTTCTACCAATGTCCAACCTCCAAACGAGACTTTCGATGTCCACAACATGATCTTTAATGAGCAACAAGTGTCAATCTCTTCTGCACAGGAAACAAGTTGAATTTCATTTCTTCTTTCCGTCAGTACTTATTTTTATTCGGACCGCCACGGCTTCCTCTCCTCTTCATACCAAAGTAGCACTTACACCCATACCCTCAATTATCTGTTGGGTATATTCCAATCTCTTTTTCCTACAGTTTTTACCCTGTGCAGCTCCCTCTATTGCCATGGAAGTGATTCTGTGATGTCCTAACACACGTCCTATCATCCTCCCCTCCTTCTGATCGGTGTTTTCCACATATTTCGTTTCTCGTCAATTCTGCAGTGAACTCCATCTCTTATATTACCAGTACAAATAATTTTGAACATTCCTCTGTAGCACCACATCTCAAATACTTCGAGTCTCTTCTGTTCAGGTTTTCCTACGGTCCATGTTTCACTACCGTAGAATACTGCACTCCAAAATATACAGCCTCACACATTTCTTTTCCAGATCAGGTCCAATGTCTAGTAAATACTAGTACATTTCTTTTGTCCAGGAATGCTTTCTATACCAGTGCTGGTCTGCTTTTTTGTCCTCCTTGCTTCGTCTACCATACTTTATTTTGCTTGTGCAATGCACAGGCTTAAAACAAAGTTATTTACAGAAGCACTATATGTAAGTAATAATAGCATTTGATGAAGCGAGCCACATATTTCTCAACAATTATTTCACAATATGGCTTTAAAGCTTCGGAATGTAAGCTGAAGTGGGACAGATATGAAGGAGCGAACTCGTACTGAAGCCTGCGAAAACCTGTTAGCACCGGCCTTGTCCCACTGAGTCAGACTCTGATCGAGAGTAATAAGAGCAAGCAGACCGCCTCGGTGCGCTGGCGTTCTGTCTCTGACGTCATTCTTTCCGGTTGTTCACACTGGCGAAGCGTGTGAGCACGAGATACCGTCACGAGCGCATTCTCGCATTCAAATGACGCTGGTGACTTCATAGCGCAGAGAAGAAGGTGAGCATCGTATTTCCTTTAAGCCGCCCTCACACGGGACGTGGAGCTGTACAAGTTTTGTGACGTCAGTTATTGTTATTTCATGCTGAGGAAACACTGCCGCCCGTCAAACAAGAAATAAGTTCTGCGATATTGCGACAACGTGAAGCGAAAAGTTTAACCAGTAAGATGCAAGAGTGCTCTCTTCGTCAGAAGCAGAACTAGGGAGACGTAATGGATTTTGTCGTTTGCAATTGAAGGCCATATTTGGTGGGTTTTATATTACAGCTCACGTGCTATAAATACACGTCGTTTCAAAGCACCAGCACACGGAGGATCTCTCGAAAAAGCGTGGTTATTGGTGCACCTTCTTGTTATACAATGACGGGAAACTTCATGTAAGTGGTTAAAGAATGTTTGTATTATAATTTGCATGTTAAGAACTTACGCTGTTTTAAGACAACGGCACATTGATGATTCACCAAGAACGTGTTGTTCTTGTTACGGTTCGTTGTAACTAACTGATAATTAGTAACACATCAGCCATTAAAACTTTAAGGGGACTGTAAAATAAATACATGGTTGTATCGTACACGAGTTTAGCATAGTGCACAAGATAGAGGTGCAGAGTTTCGAAATAATTTTTAGCTGATTCGCGTCTTCTTTATAAGACTTCCAGGACTTTGTTCGGTTTTGTGAACATGCCAAAGTACATGGACCAACGAATTGCAAGATTGCTTCTGTATCACTGCCTCATTCGATCGCAATTCAGTACTGGTTTACTCATCCAAAAAACGGTCTATATTTTGGGATACATAACTCTTCTATAAATATTGTTTATGATCGTGCACGCACGCACACACAAATCAGGTGGCAAAACTCATAGGAGTGTGATATGCACATATACAGATGGTGGTAGCACCGCGCACACAATGTACAAAGAGCAGTGCATTGGTGTACCTGTCATTTGTACTCAGGTGGTTCATGTGAAAAGGTTTCCGACGGGATTACAACAGCACTACATAAATTAACAGATTTTGAACGCAGAATGGTAGCTGGAGCATGACACATGGGAAATTCCATTTCAGAAATCGTTAGGGAATTCAGTATGCCGCGATCTATAGTGCCAAGAGTCTGTCGAGAGTACCAAATTTCAGGCATTACCTGTCATCACGGACAACGCAGTGGCCGACGGCCTTCGTTTAATGATCGAGAGCAGTTGCTTTTGCGTAGAGTTGTCATAGCTGACAGACAAGCAACAGTCCGTGAAATAACTGTAGAAATCCATGTGGTACGTACGATGAACGTACACGTTAGGAAAGTGCGGTGAAATTTGGCTTTAATGGGCAATGACTGCAGACGACCGACACGAGGGCCTTTACTAACAGCACGACATCTCCTGCGGCGGCTCTCCTAGGCTCGTGACCGTATCGCTTGGATCCTAGACTGACAAACAGTGGCCATGTCAGAGGAGCCCCGATTTCAGTTGGTAAGAGCTGATGGCAGAGTTCGAGTGTGGCGCAGACCCCACGAAGCCATGGGCCCAAGTTGTCAAAAAGGCACTGTGCAAGCTGGTGGTGACTCCATAATGGTGGTGGATGTGTTTACACGGAATGGACTGGGTCCTCTGGTCCATCTTAACCGATCGTTGACTGTAAATGACCATTTGCGGCCATTCGTGGACTTCGCGTTCCCAAACAACGATGGAATTTTTATGGATGACAAGGGGCCATGTCACTGGGTCACAACCGTTCGCAAATGGTTTGAAGAACATTCTGGACAGTTCGAGCGAATGATCTGGCCACCCAGATCGCCCGACATGGATCACGTCGAACATTTATGGAACATAATCGAGAAGTCAGTTGGTGCACAAAATCCTGCCTCGACAGCACTTTCGCATTTACGGATGGCTATAGAGGCAGCTTGGCTCAATATTTCTGCAGGGGATTTCCAACGATTTATTGAATAGATGTCACGTCGAGCTGCTGCACCACACCAAAGGAGGTCCGTCGCGATATTGAGAGCAGTGTACGAGCACACGAAGTACATATATGTAACAGTAATACTGCAGTAAATAATTAATTATTTGGCTTTGTCTACAGGAGAGCTTGCACAACTTTACAATATTTTGCAGTTTCTTGTTCAAGTTTTGTGGTTTACTTGCACTAAAGATTCTGCTACTCTGTAGATACAGTGATCAGTTAAGAATGACGTTTGCATTTTACTACAAAATAACAATGATGAAATATTTTTTTATCTTATTTGGAAGATTATTGTCAATTTGTATCACGTTATTTGTAATGGATATTTTACAAGTTGATGTCGTTACTGACTGAACATGGAAGTTTCCTTTTTGTCTTATAATAAGTAAGTGGCTATTGGACTTTTTTGTTTTTGTAATTATACTACAGCCAGAAGAACATGGCTAGCATGTGGTCAAAGGAGGAAACGTGTGTTTTAATGAAGCTAAAGTAGCAGTTTTTTGCCTGTCCTTTTTCGTAAACAAACTGTGTGATTCGCGAGCCAGATACAGGTGACAACTGCCGCTGGAGAGCGCTGCAGGTTAACCAGCACGTCCCATGTGACGCGCTTGAGATGGGTTTCAGCGGCCGGGTCCACGTCGAGGGCAGCTGCCTAGCCCTGCGTGAGGACAGCTTTAGCGACTGAACCTGCGTCTGAACTTAATTGTGCTGGGGTGCCAATATAGCTCGAGTATGGATTTCTTGTCATGTTGAATTTCGGTATATCGTTCAGCCGAAAGACTGTTTAGACGCTGTTCTCCGCGCTAGTCTTTTCTGTGCAAAGCTTTTCATCTCTGCAGAATTATTGCAACCTACATCTACTTTAACCTCCTCTTGTTGAGCCTCCCTCTAGAATTTTCACTTCTCCCTGTACAAACGTACCTTGATGTCTCAGGCTATGTAGTAGCCTTCCTGTTTATCGTCCGGATTTCGTTTCATATAACACTAAACTTCGAAAATGCCTTTAGATTAGCTTAGACATATATGTTGCCCCACAGATTCCTGTAGTAGGAGGATATTGAAGTAAGTAGGGCATGTTCTAAACCAAAAATACTTTATACATATTCACAAAAAAAGATATGCTAATGTTCCTTCTCCAGTTCGTAAGTAAAATGACTCTCATAGAGGTTGAATAACTCATAAGATACGAAACGTATTTTAGTTATTAAGTGATAGCAAACTTGTCACAAACATGTAAGTGTGTACACACTGGGCTGCATTAGATAATTTTGTTTAATCTGCTTTCTAGCGTCCTCCCATCGCTTTGCTAATGACTTCCGAAAAGTTATTTTCTTAAATAATGTGTGTACCCTTCAAGCCTAAATTGTGGA
The DNA here is from genome assembly GCF_021461385.2 of Schistocerca piceifrons. NCBI lineage: Eukaryota > Metazoa > Arthropoda > Insecta > Orthoptera > Acrididae > Schistocerca > Schistocerca piceifrons. The sequence goes on along the minus strand of NC_060145.1, from coordinate 39,763,200 downwards.
AACCGATCCGTTAATCTCACCCTAGTTCCAATCGAATTCCTCTAGTTATTCTACAGTAAACTCTAATACCTCGTTAATCATCGTCTTTTTAACCACCTCTATAGTCTTTTCAAGCTCTTCACAAAATTTTCTACTTCTTCTATTTTCTCCAACTAGTCTGTGAAAAGGGGTAAATTCACGGATAATTCGGTTCTTTCTTTTACTTTCTCTTCTATATAATTTCTCCAGTGTCAAATGTCTGGCCTTCTTATTAAACAATTTTTGTAATCGTTTAATTGGAATGGTAAATGCACGATTAAATTATAGTTCTTGAATTGAAATGATAAAACAGATCATTTCTGTAGAGTCTTTGATCATCCTTAACTTGGTACTAATTATTATTACGAAAATAATCAAGAAGGAAGTCATTGGGCCTGAGAGAGGCCAAACACTTGCCCTTGTCGTTTTCGTTTGGTAAATGCCTTTCCTACAAGAGAAAGGCCGCGGAAGGCAGACCCAGCAGACAGTGTTCAAACAGGCGTAACAGGAGGCCTTGTCACGTTCTGTTTCGGGAAACGCATTCTATGTGGAAAAAAGTTTACCGCACACGGACTGAGCAGAGAAAAGCAATAGTAGGGAGTGGTCATGTTTTCTTGTCTTGCTGCACTTCGTAAGACATTACTGTTTTGTGCTGATATAGGCACATATTAGTGGAAGACTAAGTTTATTAATGCTTCTGCATTAAGAAGTCGTCTCTGGTAATTATAAGCCTCGGTTGCAGGACTTCCCAGGCTAAATTATGTTTTTGAAGCGTTTGTACAACTTGCTTCATGCAGAATTAACCAGGGTAGCCACTATGTCGCCACTGTCATATCATTTTAACCAGAGACGGAAGAATTTACAAAAGTGAATTTACAGAATTGTTTTTGGCACCATATCGTCACCTGCAGTGCTCCCAATAAGGGAAACCACGAAACTACTTAATTTTTTTGTTCTTGTAAAAGGAAAGTCAGACTTAATTCGAGACGAGCTGTGTACAAGTGTGTAGTTAGTCGATATACAGGCATTTATTTTCAATTACCCATTTCAGTTTTCTTAAATCCTATATTAAATTTTATTAATGCTAAGTGCAACAGCAGCGACAGTAATTTCTTTGTTGCAGACAATTCATTGATACAGGGTATAACACATCTTTAATGGATCACGTTGTTGCAGTATTCGAGTAAAAACTGTTTGCTTAAAATCATTTTCTTAAAGTTTCAAGAGTCTATTAACTTTATTCAAATGACAACTATTAACTTTAAATGTTTTGTGAAAAAGACTTAAAGTAACGAAAGCAAGTCGATAAATATCTTGTAATTTTCATTCTGGTTCTCAAGAGCAACAATTAAATAATTGTTGCAAGTTAAATAAACAAATTTAACTTTCAAATTCGTTCCACCTGAACGCAGTGATCGTAAGCAACAAACACTGAAGCTGAAATTCAGGAGGAATTGCTTAAGGTGAGTTTACTCACGATTCCCGTTCCAGTGGTGAATGCAATCACTGTGTTTTGTGGAAAACATAAATTATCAAAATGATAACTCAAGCGGTGAACAGCAACTAATATTTTGTTACTAAACAAAAACGACCCACTCAGTAGACTGTCGGCCACTCAGAAGAGGTTCACAGCCAAACTAAAAATCAGCCACGTAAATATGCTCTCACGATTAGTAATGAGTGCGTTGGTTGGGTTCGAGAGTCCGAATTTAGTCGCTACGGGAGAAAGACAAAGTCATGGCAAGGTCACGCTGCTTCACAGATGCGATCAGACTCTCGTAGAAACAGACGTAAAAAGATCGCAACGTTTGAGAACTAGAAAGAGGGCGGTAGAGTAGTTATAAGTCACCGTCCCTCTCCAGCGAACGGTATTGGAACCTGAATGAAGTTTTCGCTCTGCAGCAGAGTGTGCGCTGATATGACACTTCTGGCAGATTAAAACTGTGTGCCGGACCGAGTCACGAATTCGGGACCTTTGCCTTTCAAGAGCAAGTGCTCTACCACCTTTTATTTCCTTTTTTTAGGTTTCTTTATTTTTTTATATAGCCACTTCGTCGACTTGTGCATCAATGAAGCTAAGATGAAATGACTATGACAATACTAACACTACCCCCGGGGGAGGGGGGAGAAGGGGGGGAGGGGTTACCTCGCGCCTATGAAACAAAGGGCTTACTCGCTTTTCTTAACACTAATGAGGGAGTGGCACAATGATTGTCAGGGGTTGGAGGGCGATGTGGTCGGGGGTTTGTAACCGCCCTGTTAAATTCTTAAAAACTTAGTAACCGGTGTCGTTATTTTGAAATGAGGATTAGTGTGAATGTCGCAATAGAGGCGCGTACGTTCTGAGTACTATTATTCCCCGTTACCTGGGAATAAAGAATTGTGGTTAAAATGCGTTTATTCATCTGAGAAAGAAAATAATTGGACTTCGTAATTAAATGAAAATGTCGGGGCACATATGACCTAAATATTGAAATTGACTTTTACTGCCACGAAGGGAAAGAGATGACACAGTCACGTACTTCTGTTGTTGAGCAGCGCGCTCGTGAAGCTCGTCGCCTCCATCTAAATTGACCATACAAAATTAAAATAATAATAATCCTCCAGAGCTACACGAGTTAAGATCCGTGTTATAGTAAATGATAAAACTGTCTTGTTTCAGAAGTTACTTTGATTATTTAGCACAATTTCAATTGAAATTATAGAGCACTTCGTTTATACGTCTTATCACCATGACATGAGAACAACAAAAGGTAACTATTACTAAAACTAATAAACGAAGAGCGTAAATCTTCTTTTGTCCGTCAGTGATAAAAACTTTTCAAATGAATCTTTGGTATGAGAGTCGAATAATTATCTATACATTTATCAATACGAAAAAATTATTAAATTTCTTTACAGGTTACAACCCAAGGTCTGACCACGATTTCCCCATCACCCGCGGCGACCGCTGTGTCAGGTTAGGAAGTGTACAGAAGTGGTATAGAATGGGAAGAGCCAAATAACTTTTTATTTATTTTTTACTTTTTCTTTTTTTTTACAAATATATTGACCAACTAGGATCACGTTAACAACTTCAGTTCCTCTTCTTCCTTTGTTGTTGTTTCCTATTTTTCCAGTATGCCCTCATTTTCTCCCCATGAAGTCTCTTCCTTTCTTCTGTCCATGTTGTTCCCAATTTTTTATTTCTTCTGCTTTGAAAGCCTCCGAAATTTAGTATTTTGTTTTTAAAACGGTTTCTTTCTGCTATTTCTGATTCTTTGACGTTGTTTCTTTCAAGATCTTTTCTTACTTCTGTAATCCATGCTATTGTCGATTTCTTCTTCCAGAAATATGGGAGTATTTGTTTTTTAGTCTATTTCCACCCATTCGGTAGAGATGTCCAAAAAAGGTTAATCTTCATTTGGCCATTACTCAGATATTTTCTCTATATTTCTGTAGATCTCCTCATTACTTCTTATTTTCCAACCATCTGCAGTTTTTATTGCACCCATTATTTTTCTAATAATCCTTCTTTCCAGTACCTCTAGTTTGTCCATTTTATAGTTCATTGTTAGGCATTCAGATCCACATAAACATTCTGGTCGTACCACTGTGGTGTAGTGTTTTAGTTTTGTTTTTCTAGATATACATTTCTCGTTGTATATATTTTTGGTCAAACAATAGTTGTATAGTTTCTCCAAGATATTTAAATGTATTTACTCGCTCTATTTTACCTATTTGTGTTTCTATGTATTTTGGTGCATTTTTTATATTTGTCATGAATTTTGTTTTTTCAGCTGAAATTTTCAGACCAGTTCCGTTTGCAAATTTTTCCAGAATGTTTCTTTGAGTAACTGTGCTCTATTGGGGTAACTTCTATAACGGCTCAAAGTCCATGAAGACTGGGGCACTACAAGAAACGGAAACAAAAGAGGAGTAATAAAGATGACAACAAAGAAGGCGGGCCGCGCGGGGTAGAAGCGCAGTCTAGGGCGCCTTCCCAGCGTTCCGTGAGGCTCCCCCCGTCGGAGGTTCGAGTCCTGCCTCGGGCATGGGTGTGTGTGTTGTCTCTAGCGTAAGTTAGTTTAAGTTAGATTAAGTAGTGCGTAAGCTTAGGGACCGATGACCTCAGCAGTTTGGTCCCATAAGACCTTACCACAAATTTCCAAAGAACTTGGGACGCGTAGTGCGCAGTTCTTCAGGTAGGTCTCCCACTGCTAGCCGTGACTGGGCTGGTACGCAGAACTGTTCCTAAAAGGTCATCATGAGGTGTCAGGTACGTTGGAAGTCGCGTGGGCCCCAAATAAGAAGGCGCGGGAGGGACGTAAAATTCACTGTACACTATGTGATCAAAAAACATACGTTTTTCCTATTAGGTGCATTGTGCTGCCACCTATTGCCAGATACTCCATATCAGCGACCTCAGTAGTCATTAGACATCGTGAAAGAGCAGAACAGGGCGCTCCGCGGAATTCACGGACTTCAAACGTTATCAGGTGATTCGGTGTCACTTCTGTCATAACTCTGTACGCGAGATTTACACACTCGTAAACATCCTTAGGTCCACTGTTTCCGATGTGATAGCGAAGTGGAAACGTGAAGGGACACGTACAGCACAAAAGCGTACAGGCCGACCTCGTCTGTTGACTGACAGAGGCCGCCGACAGTTGAAGAGGGGCGTAATGTGTAACAGACAGACAGGAATTCCAACCTGCATCAGGATACACTGCAAGTACTATGACAGTTATGCGGGAGGTGAGAGAACTTGGATTTCATGAGCGGCTGCTCATAAGCCACGGATCACTCCAGTAAATGCCAAACGACGTCTCGCTTGGTGCAAGGAGCGTAAACATTGACGATTGAACAGTGGGAAAACGTTGTGTGGAGTGATGAATCACGGTACACAATGTGGCGATCCGATGGCAGGGTGTGGGCATGGCGAATGCCGGTGAACGTCATCTGCCGGCGTGTGTTGCGCCAACAGTAAAATTCGGAGGCGGTGGTGTTATGTTGTGGTCGTGTTTTTCATGGAGGGGGCTTGCACCCGTTGTTGTTTTGCGTGGAACTATCACAGCACAGGCCTACATTGATGTTTTAAGCACCTTCTTGCTTCCCACTGTTGAAGAGCAATTCGGGGATGGCGATTGCATCTTTCAACGCGATCGAGCACTTGTTCATAATTCACGGCCTGTGACGGAGTGGTTACACGACAATAACATCTATATAATGGACAGGCCTGCACAGAGTTGTGACCTGAATCCAACAGAACAACATTCGGATGTTTTGGAACACCGACTTCGTGCCAGGCCTCACCGACCGACATCGATAACTCTTCTTAGTGAAGCACTCCGTGAAGAATGGGCTGCCATTTCCCATGAGACCTTCCAACACCTGATTGAACGTGTGCCTGGGAGAGTGGAAGCTGTCATCAAGGATAAGGGTGGGCCAACACCATACTGAATCCCAGCATTACCGATTGAGTGCGCCACGAACTTGTAAGTCATTTTCAGCCAGGTGTCCGGATACTTTTGTTCACATAATGTATAAGCAACTGTCAAAATGACGACGGTAATATGGTTTCCGTTCAAGCGTGGTATGAGCATCCGAAACATAGCACCAGAAGTCGAGCTCTTATTGCGCCCCATCGCTGAAGAGGACAGCAATCATCAGGCCCTTGAACCATGTGATAGCGTATTATCTGTGAGTGGAAAATTTGTGTCCTCCAGAAGAAGAAGACATCGTACATCGACAGACATGTGAAACAATGCTAATCAGTATCCTCGCTGTGGCAGCGAGTACATAACGATGATACAGCCAGTTCAGCACAGTGAAGTCGATGGTTTGACAGGTGCCGTTGATGACGTGTTACCACAGGGCTCGTGTGTCGGTTGTAAGGAAGCGTGCGTGGATGTTCTTCAACACCATCGTCCAATGGATATCTGGGCGAAGGTTCTATAACATACTGCGTAGGGTGCGTTGCAAAAACAACTTGTAAAAATCCTCTGTAAGTTATGCACACTAGGTCAGAAGGACATCAGGTATGTAGCTGAGTTCGATAAGGTATATCGATATGTGGGAAACAGTTGGAGCAATTTGGGCCAAACAGTGGAGACAGATGGGGCCAGAGTAAGAACCTCCAAGAGGCTGCGTGTTGGCTCTGGAAGGTTTGCACCAATGTCTTGCCATGGTAATTATGCATGAAGCCATTGTCCTGGCTCGAACATGGATGAGGCAGAGTTCTCCTGCTGAAGTGGGGAGGGTCATGATGTCGTAGTACCCGAAGGCCACCTGGAATTGTCGTCATAGTATCGTTGGCAGAAGGAAAATTTGGGCAACATATAAGAACTAGGGTGCAACATAGGTGCTGACATAGGTATATCTGGTAAATGTGATAACTAGATAATGGAGTTTGTCCACTGTGGGCAGTGGCAGTATCCCTTCATCTAGGAGGCTACGGCCAATGTTCATAACTGCTGATCTGGCACACTTTGAGTGCTTCCTGCGGTTCTTCCATAGCGTCGCGTCCATGCAATGGCGTTATGTATTTCCATAGGTGTATGTGCCAGGAGAAGGAGGTCATCTGCATATGCCTGACAACAGCAGGTATGGTTGCATAGGGTGACTCCTGCAAGGTTGGGCAGGAGGCCTCCTATAAGAAGGCTTTATATAAGGAGATCGAGGGTGATTCCAAGCAGCACAGTAGACAGGGGACAGCCCTGTCTGATAGAATTCTAAATTGGAATTGGTCCTGCCAGTCGTCCATTGATTTGAATACTTGATGTGGCACTAGTAAGTGAGCATGTCAGGGTGTCGACGAATGGCGATGGGAAACTCATACACTTCGCCACCAATACAACAAACTGGTGTTGGACCCTATCAAAGGCAGAATCGAAGTCGACTGAAACCATTACTCCACAGAGCCGGCAGGACGAGGCAAGCACGATGAGATTCCGACGTTCGCCCATGGTAGTTTGTAGGATGGCTCCTTGGCTGCACATCATCTCCTCTGATAATAAGGATTGAAGGCAATACTGTGTGTACACTTGCCACCAGTAGGCGTGCATAGATCTTTAGTTCACACTGAAAACAGTGAGTGGGCAGAAGTTTGTGATCTCCAGATCTCTGGATAGTTTATGTACCAGAATTAAAATGCTGACAGCAAAGGCCGTTGTCACATGGAAGTTGGGACTGAAGCAGGTCATGGAATATTTCAGTCCACCACTGGATCATAAGATCACAAAACACCCAATAGAATTCAATTGGAAGACCCTCATGGCCTGACGATTTGTTTTTCGCACTTTGGCGATAGCATGCGCCATCTCGCTTGTAGCGATTGCCACTACTAAGGATGCTGCCTCCGCAGTATCGAGAGTATGTGTGACATGTTGGAGAACATACTGAGCTGTCACATTATCTGCAGTTCTGTCATTGTAAAATTGACGGCAGTGGTCAGGAAAGGGGGAAACAACAGTTGTCTACGATAGTCGTCTGTGTAGTGACACGACTATTGTCTCGTTTGAGGAGGCTGGAGACAAGCTGGTCGACGGTGATTGGACGTGGTATGAATCACAGATGGTAGTTCCTTGGACGTGATATCCTGTGTGATCTCGCCATTCCCACATTGGACTAATTGCCTCTGATCATTATTTTGGCGCAGGTGAGTTACCACATTAGTGTAGAGGGATACCTGGGAAGGCAGCGTCCACTGGAGATACACGCCACTGCGACACGCTGTTGACAAACGGGAAAGCGGAAGAGAGATGTGTAAAGATTCAATGTCCCATGGTTGCGCTAGACTGATTATAGCGGAAGTAGAAGGGAACTGATAAGCGCTCAACAGTCGAAAAGGCGAATGGTCATTTTTCTGTGGTGAGTACTCAGGGTGGAGGGTGCCAAAGATATAGATGCGAACTGACGTCCTTGCAGAATGTCTTGTACACTCCTGGAAATGGAAAAAAGAACACATTGACACCGGTGTGTCAGACTCACCATACTTGCTCCGGACGCTGCGAGACGGCTGTACAAGCAATGATCACACGCACGGCACAGCGGACACACCAGGAACCGCGGTGTTGGCCGTCGAATGGCGCTAGCTGCGCAGCATTTGTGCACCGCCGCCGTCAGTGTCAGCCAGTTAGCCGTGGCAAACGGAGCTCCATCGCAGTCTTTAACACTGGTAGCATGCCGCGACAGCGTGGACGTGAACCGTATGTGCAGTTGACGGACTTTGAGCGAGGGCGTATAGAGGGCATGCGGGAGGCCGGGTGGACGTACCGCCGAATTGCTCAACACGTGGGGCGTGAGGTCTCCACAGTACATCGATGTTGTCGCCAGTGGTCGGCGGAAGGTGCATGTGCCCGTCGACCTGGGACTGGACCGCAGCGACGCAAGGATGCACGCCAAGACCGTAGGATCCTACGCAGTGCCGTAGGGGACCGCACCGCCACTTCCCAGCAAATTAGGGACACTGTTGCTCCTGGGGTATCGGCGAGGACCATTCGCAACCGTCTCCATGAACCTGGGCTACGGTCCCGCACACCGTTAGGCCGTCTTCCGCTCACGCCCCAACATCGTGCAGCCCGCCTCCAGTGGTGTCGCGACAGGCGTGAATGGAGGGACGAATGGAGACGTGTCGTCTTCAGCGATGAGAGTCGCTTCTGCCTTGGTGCCAATGATGGTCGTATGCGTGTTTGGCGCCGTGCAGGTGAGCGCCACAATCAGGACTGCATACGACCGAGGCACACAGGGCCAACACCCGGCATCATGGTGTGGGGAGCGATCTCCTACACTGGCCGTACACCACTGGTGATCGTCGAGGGGACACTGAATAGTGCACGGTACATCCAAACCGTCATCGAACCCATCGTTCTACCATTCCTAGACCGGCAAGGGAACTTGCTGTTCCAACAGGACAATGCATGTCCGCATGTATCCCGTGCCACCCAACGTGCTCTAGAAGGTGTAAGTCAACTACCCTGGCCAGCAAGATCTCCGGATCTGTCCCCCATTGAGCATGTTTGGGACTGGATGAAGCGTCGTCTCACGCGGTCTGCACGTCCAGCACGAACGCTGGTCCAACTGAGGCGCCAGGTGGAAATGGCATGGCAAGCCGTTCCACAGGACTACATCCAGCATCTCTACGATCGTCTCCATGGGAGAATAGCAGCCTGCATTGCTGCGAAAGGTGGATATACACTGTACTAGTGCCGACATTGTGCATGCTCTGTTGCCTGTGTCTATGTGCCTGTGGTTCTGTCAGTGTGATCATGTGATGTATCTGACCCCAGGAACGTGTCAATAAAGTTTCCCCTTCCTGGGACAATGAATTCACGGTGTTCTTATTTCAATTTCCAGGAGTGTAAGATGTGTGCAGATAGAGGCGTCGCCGTGGACCTTCTCCGATGCTTCAACGTGGTGGAGTTCTTCCACCATCGTATGTAGCTGGGATGCTGGTCTTTCGAATGGAGTGTGCAGTTGAAGTCGCCTCCAACACTAGAGTGATCAAAACAACCTAGGAAAATGTAGGCGACGACTCCGAAGTAGGAAACAGAACACTGACATCAGTTTGACATGCCCAACAGGGCATGTAGATTGATGATAAGCTTTATAAATATGGTAAGGGCCATGTCCCATGTGTATGAGAATATGGTCACAACTACCACTGGTAGCCCTTCTCAAATGGAGAGCGTCACCCTACATCCAACCTGATCTCTAATGGAGTGGTACAAGTCGCATCCGAAAATATCCAGAATCATCAAAATATACACGTCTTGTAACTTGTAATGGGGCAATGTCAACAGCTTGAAACACGTATGTAACATAGCAGCGATGGCGAGGCATTGTAGCATCTGTGACCAGAGAGTTTGCGCTTGACCGCGCGAGTGTTGCGAGCGGTTCTCAGTCTGTCAGTCAGTCGTTGCGAGTCGGTCAGTCAGTCGTTGCGAGTCTGTAGCTCTGTCTAGTTGAGAGCAGTACTCTAGTAGTAGTCGTGCAGTGCAGTACGCCAATAGTCGTCATGGAGAGCGGTCGGCAGCACTGGTCAAGATGGTGAATAAGGTATACTGTTAAATAATATAATCATTAGATAATGAAAAATTTTATTTATTGTAATTATTCTCCAACAAGTTCCCCAATAATAATTTTTATTTCAAAAGCATTTTTTCAAAAATTTAATTTTTTATTGAACTAAAGATTTCGTTGCACTTCCCATTTCACTCCACTTCTTTTGAAGAAAAATTTCACTAAAATCACAAAAAAAGAGAATATTATCATTTGCAATGCAGTTCCTCCAAGCCGTGCAGAAAGACAAGAGCAGAAATGTGACATCCATTTATTCTGAGGTAAGACTTTAATTCTGATTGTTTTGCACAGGGCCAAAGACCGATATTTCGGTTTAATTGTATTTTCTTGTCACTGAACGGACTTTAAATTTTGTGAAGAATTTATATTTGAGTCAGATTGCGTATTTCACATTTTGTTGCCATTGTCAGTACATTTCATTGTGGGCAGGTTACGCTTAGAGCAGTGTCCATTAGCATTCATAGTTAAATATTGTCATATTTCATTTTTCATTCAAATTTTTGTGGGGAGGTTATACTCGGCTCCCATTTGTATTAAGTATTGTAATTTATTTCTTTTAAATTACGGTGGGGAGGTTACACTTGGCGACACCCAGTCCAGGATCGTATTTCGTTGAGAGTCTTTTGCACAACAGTCAGATATCTGCTCTTATTTGCTTAGATATAATTAGAATTTGGCGCAACGCTTTTACTAATCTCGTGACTTTCTTTCTACAGGTCAACGGCAATTCTTTGCTCTGTTGTATTTGTGTGTTACTTTTGCATTGTGCTTATTTGTTTTGTGAATAATTGTGACTATTGCAAAAATGCCGCGAAAGACTGTGAATAGTGTATCGCGAGGTATTATGAATGAAATTACCGACGCAAACAATTTTACCGATAGGACATGTGACACGCAGTGTAATGATGACAATCCTGCGTTCACTAACAATCAGTGCATTCCAACCACTAGTGATGATTTTTACCTTGATAATGAACAAACGAAGTCAATTGTCTCGTCTGTTAATTTGACGACAATTGATGACGCAGAACGCTCTATTGTAATGAGCGCTGCCGAGCTTAGCACACCCGATTTAGAAAATCCAAGTAATGTACAGACAAATTTGTCTAATGTAAATGGACAGTGTTCTGAAAGTACGACGGATCCATTTAATTCCGAAATAATGACCGACAGTGTACGTTCGACTGACAAATCTTTTTGCAAATTACGGAATGACCAAATGGTCACACAAAGCGCGACAATTCCAAGTACACAATCAAACAGCACAGATAATGGAGTAGATAATGTTACATTGGGTCAAATTATGGCAATATTGCTACAAAATAGTAAAAGACTAGAAAATAATGATGAAAATTTCAAACAACTTACGGAAGATAACAAACACTTAAATGAAAAACTTGACAAAAATGCCGAAGATCTCAAACAACTTCGTGAACAGTACAAACAGCGGAAGGAAATGATGAATAATTATTTCGAACAACTTAATGAAAGTTTTGACAACCATTACAAACAACTTAGCGAAACAATTAATGAAAGTTTCAAACTGACGAACGAAAAACAAGACAACCTTAACGAACGGAGCAGACAAGTTAGTGAACAGAATACAGCTATTACCGTGCAATGTCGGGACAATAAAGTACAATTACGTGTAGATACTAAGACTTGTGCTAATAACAGTAATGAAGAAGTTGGCACTGTTGCACAAGAATTAAGTAGCACACGTGTAGACACAACAGAATCACATAAAGACGGGATTAATGCAGTCACCAAACAATGCCGTAAAAACGCAGTACAGATACGCGACGAGTTTAATTTGAAGTCATTGGAAGTTTCACACACTCCGAATACGGAAGTCAATAATAAAAGTAAACGACAGAACAACCAAAATGTCGAAAGTGTTACAGTAACAGAATTAAAAACTATTTCAGTCACCAATAACACATCACAACAGACGCCACTTGATGAACATTTGTCTGACTTACGCAGCGTGTATAATGTGAGCAATTTACAGCAACTACGCGACTTAAAATCCGAAAAGCCACGCGACTTAAAATCTGAAAAGCTACGTAACTTGAAGTACGAAACGACACAGACGAACAGACTTTCACACAAACCTGAACGTGTTCTCAAATTCAGTGACGAGAACGTTAATTATAAGCAATTTGTATTTGTAAGAAAATGTAAAGAATTTAATAATGACAGAACACAGGTACACGCTTTGAGCTGTATTTTTGTACTTTCACCGTTATTACCTGTAATGCAGAAGCTAGCTTTGAACCAGATGCGACAATTTATTTTTGTATTTTCATCAGCATTATCTATTATGCAGAAATTAGAATTAACATGGATACAACTATTTGCTTTTGGATTTTCACCGCTATTGCGTGCAACGCAAAAGCTAAAATTTATTTGCAGTGCGTAATTGACCTCAGGGGATTCATTATGCTTTAATGAATATGTGCCGTAGCGAGCATAGGGCCCCGAGCTGTAGTAGTGCTGTTTCATCTTTAGTTTTCTGCACTGCTGCCTTTTCTTCTACTATCCTTTATATCTATCCAAACTGCTCTTTAACTATTGCTCTTTCTTGAATTAAGAGACATATGTAATGAAAACCGGACATTACAAATTTTTTACCGAATGTGACAATTTTCAGTAGGCACTCCCGTAATGACAACTACCGCCGTAATTTTAATAACAGATAAAATCGTAATCATCAGTATGTGTAAATTATCAGCAATAGCAAACCACATTTTGGTAACAATAGACCTTTTTCACCACAATAGCATGAAAGTCAACCGCTTAGCATACCTAAACAACAATGCAGTCTACAAGGTCAACCAAACTTTAATGTTTCGCCGCGTGCACGTATAGTCCCAGCCCCAACAAATAGTAACGCATGGCAGCAAAGAAATAACTACGTACAGATAACACACTATTTCAACTCGTATCGCAATGCGCCGTATAGAAATTACTATCATAACAGACGTAAAAATAACGAGCACAATTTTCAGCGTACATTTAATAACAGTCGATCTTATGAGCAGCAACAACATCAGCAACAACATATTATGATGAATGAAACAGACAATAGGTGTCATCCATAGCGTAATACGTCAGTAAGAAGTAATAGGACAGTTCAAATAGTAGAAATGCCACAGAACCCTCCTAATAATAATAACACGTCAGATAGAATCTGACTAGATACTGCACAGGACGCATCTTCCAATAATACAAGCACTACTTTTGTTCACGAAAATGTAATTACTTTTGACGACATCAGAGACACTCTTTTACAGGAAAGACCAGTTATTCAGAAAACCATTTCACATCCTGTCATCGAAATTAATATTGGTTCATCGAAATTCTCAGCAGTAATTGATTCCGGATCACCTATATCAGTAATAAATGAGGAGACTTTCAACGAGTGCAACAAAGAGAATACGTATCCGACATTACCATTAGGCAAAACAAAAGTGAAAGGAGCAGTACCGAGTAAAGGAGTAGACGTCAAATTACAGACGCATTTATCATTTTGTATCGCAGGTCACACTTTTCACTCTAATTTTTGGATTGTTCCTTTATTGACAAGAGACGTTATTTTGGGTACGAATTTTCTGGTACAACACGACGCAGTTATTGATTTTCAAAATTCTTATTTAATGTTAAAGGATGAAAATGTACAATTGGCTTTAGAATTTCAGCACTCTTTATCTGCGGAAGAACAAACAATTAACCGCACAGAGGTCATTTCCGCAACACGTAACATAGACTGTAATCCCACATTGTTCACGGACACGTACGTACACAACTATAATACTCCAGACGAAGCTGACTACGACGTAATGCAATTGATTTCTGATAAGGTTAAAGAGAGCAGTGCAAATACAGACGACGAACGCACGCAGTTACACAAAATTCTTTTACAGCAAGCTCCAGTTTTCGACAACATTCCTGGTACTATGTCCGGTTTTATGTATGAATTTCAAGTCAAACAGCACGACACATTTAAAGCAAAGCATTATCCCATTCCATATATTCACAGAGAACAAGTTAAAAAAGAATTGCAGGATATGCTTGATCAAGGAACTATAGAGCCGGCAGTTAGTCCGTACATAAACCCGTTGCATATTGTTAAGAAAAAAGATGGCTCACTTCGCCTTGTACTTGATTCACGTCACATTAATGACATTATTATTAATGAAACTGATCGACCACAGACATTAGAGGAACTTCTACAAAAATTTCATGGTACTGCTATTTATTCTACACTAGATTTGAAATCGGGATTTTGGCAAATTCAACTTCATCCGAATTGCAGAAAATATACAGCTTTTCTCTGTTTCGGCGACTGTTATCAATTTTGCAAATTACCGTTCGGCTTAACTATTTCTTCTGCAGCTTTTATTCGCGGTTTGAACACAATACTTCCGACAGAACTTAAGGACAGAATTACGACGTATGTAGACGACATTCTTATCGCAGAAGCTAACTGGTCTGAACACAATCCGATTCTTGAACAACTGTTACAAACTTTTTATGCACAAGGACTTACAGTTAATCTTAGTAAATCGCACTTTGGCAAAACTTCTATAAAATTTCTTGGACACGTAATTTCAGCAGAAGGCATTGCACCTGATCCAGAAAAACTTCAAGCTCTACGTGATATTACTGTTCCGACGACAAAGAAGCAATTACGCAGTTTTTTGGGCTTAATTAACTTTTTTCGTAAATTTATTCATCACTCCGCTTTAGACACGCCTAGACTATGCCAATTAACAGGTAAAAACACTATTTGGTCTTGGGATAAGCAAGCACATTCTGAATTCATGAACCTGAAACATGCTCTGTTGAATGCTCCACTTTTATCGCACCCAGATCTTACTAGAAATTTTTCCATTGCCACCGACAGTTCCAACACCGCTTTAGGTGTACATATTTTCCAGGAAATTGAAGAGGATGGCTCAATAGCAATTAAAAACATCGCATTTGCGAGTCGCATTCTGTCACCTGCTGAGCGAAATTATTCTGTTACAGAACTTGAAACCTTATGTGTTGTATGGGCTTTTACGAGATTTCGGCATTTTCTTTATGGCAGACATACCACTGTTTACACAGATCACAGAGCGATACAATTTTTACTTTCGGCTAAATTCACACACGACAGGTTAAGTAGATGGAAACTATATTTACAAGAATTTAATTTTACGATTGTTCACATTCCCGGCACACAAAATGTTATAGCAGACGCACTATCGCGTTATCTCGGCAACAATCAGCAAGACGTAGCAACCAACTTCTGCAAAACAAATTTCAGTGTCATGTACATTCAGCAAGTTGCATTTGAAAACTTTATTTCATCGTCATTACAGGACATAGCAAAGGAGCAAAATAAAGACAATGTGTGGAAAGAAATTAAACAGCTTTGGCAAGATAAGAATAATGTTACGATTAGGAACCACTACACAGTGCGCAATGACATTCTGTTTCGCCGCTCTCATCCAGACAGCAACAATTGGTTATTATGCATTCCTGACGAACTGGTTAACAAATTAATCTGGTACACACATTTAAGTTACGCACATTACGGAGCACGAAAATGTTTTCTTATACTGAGACAGAACTGTTATTTTACCAACATGGAGAAACGTATACGACGAGTTTTAGCGTCTTGTAAAATTTGCCAGAAAGCTAAATCAGACACCACTTCACATATTCCTCCTTTATATCCCATTATACCTGTTAAATTAAGACACATGGCCGCAGTAGATATTTTTGGTCCGATTCCCAGAACTAACAGAGGTTTTTGCTACATCTTTGTCGCTGTTGAGCTCACTTCAAAATTTGTTACTTTCACTCCATTACGCAAAGCTACTGCCAAAACTGTTTCGAAAGCATTTGTAAAACATTTTCTATCTCATGTAGGGCATGTAATGAAAGTAATTTCTGACAATGGATCTCAATTTCGTAGTACCGTATGGACACGCATGTTACGAGCCAGAAACATTTCTCCGATTTATATATCCAAGTACCATGCTTCTTCGAACCCCTGTGAAAGATTAATGAAAGAAATTGGTAAACTGTGCCGAATATACTGCCACAAAAGACATATTGATTGGGACACACACATACTCTCATTCCAAGATGTAATTAATTCCATTCCAAATGAATCCACTATGCTATCTCCATCTGTTATACTGAAAAACGTTGAGCCACCAAACAAAATTAAAGAATTAGTAAACTTCCTTAAATGTCGTCGACTAAGACACCACGAAATAATTGACATTGTGCTGAACAACATCAAACGTGCCGCAGAGCGCCGGAGAAGACAGCAAAAACAGGTTTGTACACGCCGCGACTTTCACGTTGGACAGAAGATATTAGTGCGTACACACTATTTATCCAGCAAATTAAAAGGTAAGTGCAGTAAATTTGAACTTCTATACGCAGGTCCATATCGGATTCGCAGCATTCCTCATCCCAATGTTGTACACGTCGAAACTTTGAGAACCAGAAAATCGAAAGGCAATCACCATATCTCAAACATTAAACCGTTTATTGAGTGAAACCACTTTATGATGTAACATGCTATGATGCCATTTACTTATGCAATTATATTCACATGACTAATTACTGATGATTATCGTATTTTTTCTTGGCAAGTGCCCGGCAAGGTAAGGTTAGCAGGTCGTTTTTCTTGTCGTTACACATCAGACCGTGCACATTTTCCATTTTTTTGTGTGTATATGATTGTACTCCAGTTTTGTTTGTATGTATTGTGAAATAGTTAAGATATAACACACACCAGTTGACTTTGACATTTGTTGGCCTATGACACCTCAAGATCGTGACTGTTTTACATTTTGCTGCTGCATTGTTATATTCTCTGTACATTTTGGCTTTGAACACTGTCAATGTCTTTGACATATTACGTTTTCTGTCATGTTATGCTGTATGGTTAATTATGTTACCATAAACCAGTCATTATCTAGTGGGTATATGATTTAAATGCAAGACATTAATCTTTGTTCATCAATTTCAGAAAGAAATGATGTGTGTAAGAAATAAATTCAACAGAAATGGGAATTTCACCTACGGAATAAACGAAAGAGGATGCAATAACTTTATGAGGAAGAGTAAATGGATCAGGATTAACAAGCATTAACAAGAATATACTATACTCATCGTAGAATAGCAGTCTTAACTAATTTTTTCTTTCAGAATACAAGGTGATTGATGCAGGCTGTCAGACAGAACTACACATCTTAGTTTTAGTGATGAAATATGCTAGAGATAAGGAATAGTTGTATAATGAGTAATGAAGTGATTTTTTTTACAGATGATAATGAATGCTGATGAATAATGATGAAGAATATGATGTTATGAATAATGAAGTTTTTCTTTACAGGTGATGATAATAGTGAAGTTATGATGATATGGATAATGAAGTTTTCTTTACAGATGAGGATAATGTTGAAGTTATGTATTTATGTTATGTAGTTATTTAAGTATTTGTTGCAGTTTGCTTTGACAGCAGGTGTTATATTGCATAGTAGGATGACGGAAAGTTTTGGAAAGGACAGCTATGGAACACATTTTGTACACATTTCACTACCTGTTAATTCGAAGTTCACTACTTTTCAGCATAGTGTGCGTTTCTTCTTTCAGGTCAATAATCCGTTTTTGTATTTTTTCAAGAGAAGCTTTTCATGATACTTGCTAAACCTGTTACTTATTATACCTGTTCTAGTACTTGCATTTTTATTTTTTACCCATTTGTGTTTATCATTTATGAATGTGATCACATATACTGCCTTGTTGCATAACATTGCTACAGCTGACTCATGACGAATGACGTTACCTATCCTCATTTGCAGCAATAGGTCAAAAGCAAATAGTGTTATGCCTCAGCAATTAATTATCGATCTCAACGCAATGCATTGCTAAAAAAAAAAATGTATTACCAGTCCCAAATAGTGATACCAGTTTGAGAAAATTCTGAATAATACTGATTAGCTCTGAATAGTATGTCACTTGAGTAATGACTTCTTAATGAGACAAAAAAAAAGTATATATTTAAAATAATGCTTTGTCACTAGTTAATAACTGAATGAGGAACACTGTTTATTGTAATGAGACTACTTATAATGCCCATGATTATTAATGCTTTGATTGTAACTAGCTGTTTTTTAATAATGACTTTGTAATGATCGGAATATTACTGAATGAGGAACACTGTTTATTGTAATGAGTACTTGTAATGCCCATGATTATTAATGCTATGACTGTAATTAACTGATTTTTAATAATGACTTCGTAATAATCTGAATAATACTGAATGATGATTCTATTCAATACTTGCTGGCCACTGAGTGCCAATAATTAATGTCACTTGAAGAATTGTTATTAATTATGCCATTAATTAGCCCTTTTTTTCCCATGTTGAGTTTTCATGTTTTGGTTAATGGCCAATGAGTGCCAATAATTTGTATCACTCAATGTATTATGTTAATGCTAGGCCAATAATTGACTCTCCTTTTCAACTAAGACTTCTGATGAACATTATTCTGTCGTACTAAATATACTTTGTAACTGGCCAAGGACTGCCACTGTTTATTGTAATACGATTACCCATGATGCCAGCTAGTGATTCTTAATAGATTGGAATGACACATAATTAATTAACTATGGTACTGTTTAATAATGCTTTGTAATTAGGAGAAGACTAATGATTCTTACTATATTAGAATGACAAATGATTAATTAACGACAAATGATTAATTAACTGTAATTAGACAAATGATTAATTAACGACAAATGATTAATCAACTGTAATTAGGAAAAGGCTAATGATTTTTATTGGAATGACAAATGATTAATTAACTGTAATTAGGAGAAGGTTAATGATTCTTAATTATACTCTGTAACTGAAAAGAATGCGATTATTTCATAATATTTTGTAACCAGGAAAAGAAGGCTACTGATTCTATGTAAAACAATTAATGAACATTTTTCTGTAATACTACATACTTGGTACAGAAATGTTCAATAACTGGGCTATGAATGCCACAAACTATCAATGAAGACTGTAATTGTCAATATTATGTGACATAATGTCCTTCACCTCATGAGTTAACTACCCTGAATTACTGCAATGTCCATTTGTCCTGTTTATCCTAGTGATCATGGAGCACTATATTGGATTTTTGCACTATTTCTACGTTGGTGTGCCTTGTAAGAGCGTGGTGTTGACACGACATGCTGTCCACCACCGTGAGCAATGAAGACGTTATTATGGTCCCACTGTTTGGTGTACATAATGTACTGCCAAAATGAAAACATGGAACATTACTACGACAGTTCAGTGTCTTGGCTACACTGATAAATTCTGATGGGAAAAGAACTTCAAGTTGTGTCACTTGGTGTTGTACTTCTGTGGAAAGATATGGACTTTCAGAACAGCTGTGTGCAATCTAAAGTGCTACAACCATGATGCAATCCTTCCTTTTCCTATCCTAATTCTTGTCACATAATGAAAATCATTTTTTTTTTGGTAACATCATTTCTGTTCGTAGGGTATACATTTTTTTCGATTTACTGAACTTCAGTGCCTGTGCACTTTTCTCATTTTTCAATATGATTTGTATAACTTTTATGATTTCCTGATATGTTCATTAAGTACACTCATGTCACTTGTCAACATAATATTTTGCCAGTCTGTTTATTTGTTCTGAATATGCTAAAGAATTTTTTCAGTGCCTGTGCACTTTGTTATCTGTCAAAAAAATTTGTATATATATTTTTCTGATTTGCTACTATGTTTTGTATTCACATTTTGTCTTTGTCTGATATATTTTGTACTTAGTGCGTGTGCACAACATTTACTTTATGTACTACATCTAATTATTCTGTAAATTGTAGAAGTTTATTAGTTAATTAAAAATTTTGCTGCGATTGGCAAGTCCAAATGACTCACCATCGCTGCCAAATTTTTGCCCCCCCCAGTGGAGGGTTATGAAACACGTATGTAACATAGCAGCGATGGCGAGGCATTGTAGCATCTGTGACCAGAGAGTTTGCGCTTGACCGCGCGAGTGTTGCGAGCGGTTCTCAGTCTGTCAGTCAGTCGTTGCGAGTCGGTCAGTCAGTCGTTGCGAGTCTGTAGCTCTGTCTAGTTGAGAGCAGTACTCTAGTAGTAGTCGTGCAGTGCAGTACGCCAATAGTCGTCATGGAGAGCGGTCGGCAACACTGGTCAAGATGGTGAATAAGGTATACTGTTAAATAATATAATCATTAGATAATGAAAAATTTTATTTATTGTAATTATTCTCCAACAAGTTCCCCAATAATAATTTTTATTTCAAAAGCATTTTTTCAAAAATTTAATTTTTTATTGAACTAAAGATTTCGTTGCACTTCCCATTTCACTCCACTTCTTTTGAAGAAAAATTTCACTAAAATCACAAAAAAAGAGAATATTATCATTTGCAATGCAGTTCCTCCAAGCCGTGCAGAAAGACAAGAGCAGAAATGTGACATCCATTTATTCTGAGGTAAGACTTTAATTCTGATTGTTTTGCACAGGGCCAAAGACCGATATTTCGGTTTAATTGTATTTTCTTGTCACTGAACGGACTTTAAATTTTGTGAAGAATTTATATTTGAGTCAGATTGCGTATTTCACATTTTGTTGCCATTGTCAGTACATTTCATTGTGGGCAGGTTACGCTTAGAGCAGTGTCCATTAGCATTCATAATTAAATATTGTCATATTTCATTTTTCATTCAAATTTTTGTGGGGAGGTTATACTCGGCTCCCATTTGTATTAAGTATTGTAATTTATTTCTTTTAAATTACGGTGGGGAGGTTACAAGCTCACATGCAAAGCATGTCTTGGAGTAAGTGTATCTTTGACATACTGTGAATCATATTGGTGCCGACTGTGGCTAATCCGTATGCTTGTCATGGAGCCGCTGAAAGTAGATCAACCATTGCTGGGAGAGGAAATGGTGTAGTAAAAGAGTGACGTCTGACTTCACCCACACCCTCCAACTGCGGGGGACATACTTGTAAGTAACTAGCAGGTGGCGCTAAACTGGGTGTGTTGGCCCCAGTGGCATCGCTAATACATCTTCTTCATCGTGTGCCCATGCCATTGTGACCGCAGAGAGTTCATTATCCATAGAGTCTTCCAGTGGGAGGAGGTGGTTGTATAACGAGGGTGCGAAGACAGCTGTCTCCACCTGCACAGTGTTCGTTACACTGTCCATGGAGGGAACAGGCGCTGGTGTCATCGTCGAGCAAGGTTTTCTGTCACTGTCACTGTCAGCTGACATAAGGAGGTGGGAATCATCTATACATGTGACGTCATCATCCTCGTCTGAGAGATTGTCACTGATTCCTGGTATCGACCTACGCGTCTACTTGCATTACCATGGCAAATATTGTAGTGAACATGTCCTTCTGTGTCAGACGACGACAACAAGTCTTAACATCCAGTACTGAAAGCTTCCATCGGCACCACAAGGTAGCCAACTGGTGACATGGTGGCGAAGCCAGTCATGGCGTTAGATGGAGGAGGCCCTGCGTGGCAGCCTCCCTGCCTATTGGTCCCTTTGTGTCCCCCCGAGCCATCGCTTTGTGGTGCCTGTTGCAGGCTGGAGAGGCTAAGTGCCAGGCTTCGTGAAATCATGTTGGCTGTAAGCATCGCTCCATATGGTATATCACGAGCAAAGTGGTCAGATTGGGCGTAGACCTCACGTCCGTAGGTGGTAATTGTACGTTCCAGAGCTGTATAGATTTCAACCGAGCATGTCCTTCGTTTCTGCATCCCGAAAATGTGCAGGGTTGGCCGTCGTTCATGATAATGGCTCTGCAGCTCCGCAATACAGAGGTAGGAGGGCACATGGCTACAGAGATCGCTAAGCCCTTGTCAGACACCATTCAGGACAGGATTTGTCCTGAACTGTTCCCGTTTCTCAGATAAATCATCGAGAATCAAGCTGTAGGGGAAGTGGGTGGTTATTACAGCTTTAACAGGTAGTTCAAGAGGAAGCTCAAAGATGCTAATTGTTTGGGCACCTAAACGAACATGATCCATGGTCGCAGTGCCCACGTTGCCATTTGGCAGAAGGAGAGTCCTTGAATTTTCTCCCTTATGACCTTGTCTCAAATAGCGTCATTGGTAAACTTCACGTATACTGTACTGCCGATGATGGAAAAGTGTATGCCTATGATGCCTGATGCTGGTATCTCTACCTAATCTCTTAGGAACCGTTCCATATCGAATATTTTCAGTCACGCAAAAATCGCACTAAAGGTGAACTGCACCACTGCTTTACGATATTCTTTCGCCATGTGGTCTTGCTAGTACAGCCAGCGTGTGGGTAACGGCTGATATAAACACAAACACAGACGAGCGTTCCCCCACGCCCAGAAAAAAGTCACATGTCCACACCATATCACTGACTATGGCAGACTGCCACCATCTGAACTACACAAGTACGTCTTACAACCTGCCCTCACAGCTTTATTTCCGCCAGTACGTCATCTCCTACATTTCATACTTCACAGAAGTTTGTCTGCGAAACTTATGGGACTAGCACTCCTGGAAGAGAAGTTATTGTAGAGACATGGCATAGCTACAGCCTTGGCGGGTACTTCCAGAATGAATTTTTCACTCTGTAGCAGAATGTGTTCTGGTATGGAGATGAGGAACTGGCGGAAATGAAGCTGTGCAGACGGATCGTGAGTCATGCTTCGGTACCTCAATTGGTAGAGCACTTACCAACGAGAGGCATAGGTTCTGAGTTCAAGTCTCGGTCCAGCACACAGCTTTAATCTGCCAGGAAGTTTAATACTGGAATGAACTTCCCGATCATGTACACCCCTTTTGTTCGTTTACAACAACCTACAGACCGTCTGTAATATCACTAAGACTGTACACAATCCCTCGTCGGAGAATTTGTCTGAAGGGACTAACGCTGCGGAAATTAGTCGCAGGATGCAAGTGCAGTATTGTATGATAGCTGTTTTAGTGAACGAAAAATTGACTAGCAGATAAAGTGCTTCAAAAGTGGACGTTTATCTGTCTGCCAAGAAGAAGGTTTGGGCAGTCTATCCACTTCGAAAACAGACAGGAATATCGACACAGCTGAGAGAATATTTATGATGATCTTCCTGGCAGAACTGATGATGTTGCACGTGAATTGAACATTAAGCACGGTTCAGTATTTTCAGTCGTCCGCAAATCTCTGAACTATCGCAGCTCTTTGGGTACCACATGAACCAACAAGCACATCAAAAAGCGTCTGTAAATGTCAAAATCACATTTAAGGCTTTCAGAAGAGGAAAGGGAAGGCGTTTCAAGTCACATAGTAACCGTTTGATAAGAAGTGGTTCACTTGAACCACAGAATAAGCGGCAGGGCGTGATGTTGAGACATCCATCGTCGACTACATCAAAGAAATTCAAAAGCCATATTCTGTAGGAAAGTTGATGACGACAGTGTTTCGAGATGTGAAAGGTTCTTTGCTGATTCATTACAATCGTAAACGTCAAATAGTGAATAATGACAGATATTGTGAGCTACCGCAAGTGCTCAAGGAAAACGACAGGGATGATTTCAAAAGGCGTGATTTTTCTTATTTTCTTATAATAAAGCGCTTCCTAATACAGCCGAAATAACAATCCAGAGCAATCAAAATCTTGCGTTTGAGTTTCTGGACCACCTGTCACGCAACTCTGACATAGCTTCAAATGATTTTCACCTTTTTGGTCTGTTTCAGGAGCACCTGCCTCAATCCAAGTTTTTATCGGGTGACGGGGTTGTGGAGGCGAAGCAAGAGTGGATGAGCACGATGGGACACAGCTTCTTCCAGGACGGAGAAACGAACCCTATCAAGAGATGGATCAAGTGCTTAAAGGTTAAGGGAGAAACGATATTACTTGCCCAATGTTGTTTGCTTAATAATAAGTTTCTTTTTGAAATAACGCCTTTACTTTTTGTCTTGTCCTCGCGTATTAGATCCAGCCCAGACCAATATCCGCGGATTTTGAGAGGCGATCGAGCAGCCATGGATCACGGCGACTCACCAACGCATACGATGTCTCCTGGAATCCGCATCGCGGCGCGTCGCTGTCGTCGTGATGACGAAAACAGGTGTTACACGCTACTAAGTAGTCATTTATAATTCGTCGGTAAACGGTATAGCTGTCTCATTAAAATTCTTTTGGGTGTGCCACGTATCATGTGTGGCTGTGTGGGCGAACGCGTGCGTGTTGTGCAAGGTACAGGGGTATGATGCATAATGGTGTTTCGTACTGTTTTAGTGTCACGGCTTCAGGTACGAGAAATAGTTGTAATTTTTTTCTGGTAGTTTTGTTACTTTTGTTCTCGTCCCACGTTTTTCATTTCCTTGTCTGCGTTTTCTCAAGCTCGCGTTTCGCAAGGTCTGTCTCTGTTTTAAAGCACTAGCAATAGGCGTGTTTGCAGACTAAATTGTGGGAATTCAGATGTGTCCATTACGGAAACAACTAATCTTATTATTGCACAAGTAAATTTCGTCGCATTTGTGCCATAATCATTGGGTACATTTGTACAAGTGTTAATTTTCCACACACAAAAATTCTGTAGGACTTTCTTTACATTATTATATACCTTTTCACAGCTTTTCTCGTGTCTCCTTTCTCTATCTTCATACTCATTTGTTGCAACCATACGCACAGAAATGCCCTTGAACAATACTCTCAAGCTTAACGTCGAACTTCACAAAATACTATGTATATGTTCCTGCTGTGAGCTTGGTCCCTATTGATGTTCAAGCATCTTAAACTACATAATAATATAAATATTGTCCCACGGAACCTAAGATTCTAAAAAATTGGAACCAGAATACAAATATTCACTGATGATGATGGAAATGGGCAGAGACATGTTAGGGCAATTAAAGAAATACAAATTTTTGCATAGGAGGAGGACAAGAATACGCTAATCTAACACTAAACCTTTAGTTGCAAGAGTGCATGGTTCCACGATCTTTACTTTGACAAAAACGTAGGAAGTAATATAAATAAACAGTTGCTTTAATACTCAATAACTTATGCAAAATGACTGACGACGATGACTGACGATGATGATATCTTTTGAAAGAAGGCTATGGAGCACGAAAATCAAAGTGTAGCACAACAAAAGACACAAAGGAGAACTTTTTCATGTACAGTATGTAATTCCTTTATATCTGATAAAACTGAATAAATTATATGTATCCTCGGAAGTGAAGAGTGACATCAAATTACGCGCTGTCCTATTCCATTATCATCTGGAAACACTCCCCCAAGGTATTTTTTTTTCGGACAGTTGAGAGCATCGCAGGAGCTAGATATGGCGAAGAAGAAAAGTGTAAGACGCATGTCAGCAAGCCTCACAATGCACGCAGACACGTTGCCGTGCTGGCAATGCCACGTGCCACTCTTACACAACTCCACCTACTGCGGAGATACACGTCCTTCAGATCCCGGGAGTCTTGACAGTGGCATTCCTTGTCGGACGCCTGTCTGACGAGGATGCTTTCTTCTTGTACTTCTGCATTGTGACTGAAAACAAGAAGACAGAAGTTGTTACTGACCTCCTAGCTGAACAGCATTCTAATAGCTGTGATGGAGAGGACTTCCCTGTTGGCGAGGACAATAACAGCCGTCCATGTTTCACACAAATATCTCTCTGCTGTCAACAGACGTGGCAAACAGAAGTGACCAAGTTTCTTCTTCGAATGACAGACTTGTATTTTGGTGATACAATTGCATCTCTGTCTTTAGGGACTTTTTTTTAAAACTTTGCTTGTGCTTCTTTGAATGTGTTAGTTCCACTGTTGCCGATCTTAGCTTCTGCTTAGCTAATTAGAGAGATGGATACAGCTCGTCTAAATGAATCGTAAGACAGATTTAGTTGTGACGTAAGAAATTACAACAATATATACAAATCCCACTGGCTCGAAAGGTGAGTTTAATGTTACTGTTGCGGAAAGCCGTTTGGTAATATCTACACTGATAATTTCTTATAGCAACCACGACAACATTGACCCATAATGCCGTTGTAGTCTTCAGTTCGAAGGCTGCTGGTTTGGTGTAACCTCCATATCAGTCTAGAATGAGATTTTCACTCTGCAGCGGAGTGTGCGCTGATATGAAACTTCCTGACAGATTAAAACTGTGTGCCGGATCGACACTCGAACTCAGGACCTTTGCCTTTCGCGGGCAAGTGCAAGTTTCATATCAGCGCACACTCCGCTGCAGAGTGAAAATTTCACTCTGAAAATATTCCCCAAGCTGTGGCTAAGCCGTGTCTCCAGAGTATCCTTTCTTCCAGGAGTGCTAGTTCTGCAAGGTTCGCAGAAGAGCTTTTGTGAAGTTTTGAAGGTAGGAGACGAGGTACTGGCAGAACTGAAGCTGTGAGGACGGGTCGTGAGCCGTGCTTGGGTAGATCAGTTGGTAGAGCACTTGCCCGGGGAAGGCAAAGGTCCTGAGTTAGAGTCTCGGTCCGGCATACAGTTTTAATCTGTCAGGAAGTTCCATATCACTCTATCGGTTACAAGTCTATTCATATAACTACTGCAACCTACCTCCATCTTAAATGCTTACCGTACTTTTGTATCCTGAAATGGACTGAGAGTTCCATTAGAAACACACGTCAGCACATCGTGTGAGGAAGTAAAAAGTCGTCCTGCAAGGAAGTTCTCTCAAAACGTGTCACAGGAGTCAGTCCTCGATCCTCTATTGTTCTCCTGCCACGCCATCTCGTCGGTTCTGTCCTGTAACTATACACTCTATTCCTCCAACTTACTTACTTATCTGAAGTTGTCAATACTGCCATAATATAGATGAGGACTTGTATTCAATGTACAGTCGGGCAAAATCCTCGGACAACTGCCCCGTACTCTTGTCGACGGTTCAGACTGGAACCGCGCGACCGCTACGATTACAGGTTCGAATCCTGCCTCGGGCATGGACGTGTGTGATGTCCTTAGGTTAGTTAGCTTTAAGTAGTTGTAAGTTCTAGGGGACTGATGACCTCAGATGTTGAGTCTCATAGTGCTTAGAGCCATTTGAACCACTTTTCTTGTCGACGGCATCTCACTACCGAATGGTAAAACCGTGAAGAATTTGTATGAGCACTTACATTGGATGGAAAATACTGTCACCACGTGAAAGAAGACGTCCGCTTGCCTCTATACCATACACAAATTTAGGAAAATAGTTCCCCCGATCGTGAAACTAAAAGTTTTCAGACATTCGTTCTGTCGAACCTCCCCTTTTGCCCTATAATCGAACACGACACTAGTAGAGAAGACTCTAGACTAATGATCTTCAAGCTTTTTGCTCAAAGGCTTTTGTAATTTATGGGTTGGCACCTCAAGCTGCATACGTACCGATCTCAATATTAATTGGCACTTGAATAAATTAATATACTGTGAGCCACCAATGGACTAGCTACAGCAAGGACTCAATAAGTTGGCCGACGCTCCAGAGAAATGATCATTAAAAGTAGGCACCATTGGGAACACTACATGTCGGCTGTGTCTGTTTCAGACAGCTGCCAACATCACCTGTGTAACAACTGTGACACCACCGTTACGTAGTGAAGTGTTGTTAGTTTTACTATGCAAACAGTAATGAGATTAAGCACTGAATGATTTCGATTAATAATAGTGTGTGTGCGTGTATTTAAATGTGCTTTTTATTACGAGGAGCTACCAGAAAAGTTTGATAAATGATTTAAACACCAGTTTTCTTCTACTCACTACATTTTACTACAATAAAGTAAACTAAACTAAACTCCACCCGAACAGACCATGAAGGACCAAGGTACCCACCGGCCGCCGTGTCGTCCTCAACCCACAGGCGTCACTGGATGCTGATATGGAGGGTCATGTGGTCAGCACACCGCTATCCCGGCCGTATGTCAGTTTACGAGACCGGAGCCGATACTTCTCAATCAGGTATCTCCATAGTTTGCCTCACAAGGGCTGAGTGCACCCCGCATGCCAACAGTGCTCGGCAGACCGGATGGTCACACATCCAAGTGCTAGCCCAACCCGGCAGCGCTTAACTTCGGTGGATCTGACGGGAACCGGTGTTACCACTGCGGCAAGGCCGTATTCTACTACCATAGCCATGACTAATTAATGTTCTTTAGTACAAATAAGTACGTCATGTGAAGATAATTGCATCTGTAATGCACTTTCACGAACCCACGTTACTTCCGTGTCGAAATCTATACCATAGCAGCTGATCGGTATGGATCACGGACACGCGTGAGTTTTCAGTACTAAAAGCACAATAAAACATTCCTATCTCACATGCTCTATCTCCGTAGTGGCTACGTTACTAATCTCTCTCCGCCAGAGGTAAGAGACCCGTTCATATTCACAGGACATGTATATTCGTTTTGTCTGCAGAAATGATTAGCATTTGAACCATGTCGGACCTCAGGTTCAACGTCAACATCGATATCGCGGCGCTACATCACCTACCGGTAAAATGCGGATATCGCTGTCGCTATAAACCGAAGGTAACTGATCACTGTGGACTCAGCACACGTGCAGGATGCCTCGCAAAAGGATGTGCGAACCGTACCGTTGAAACAGTAATGAGTTTGAAAGACGGCCCATTATTGGCATGAGAGAATGTGATCCATCGGGACATTGCTGCTCGTGTGGCAGGGAGTGTTTCGACAGTGCAACGGGCGTGTGCAGAATGGTTCACTGAAGGCCGTAGAACACGATGAGATGGGTCAGGTCGCACCACCCGATTACCTCTCCCTCCCCCCCCCCCCCCCCCCCCCCGAGAAGATCGAAACCTTATCCGAATGGCATTGCAGGACAGATCTGCATCGTCCTCGACTCTGGCGCAACAGTATAACGGTGAACAGTGTAACACATCGTACACTATCAGGGATTACAGTCCGGCGCCTTTTATTGCGCCGTGGGTTACGAGCGCTTCGTACACTTCTCCGCCTACCTTTGACGAATGAGCAGAAGCATGCTAGACGGCAATGGCGTACGGAACGATGTCACTGGAGACAGGAATGGCATCAGATAGTGTTTTCTGACGAATCCAGGTTCTGTTTGTTTGAAAATGATTGCCGCATTTTGGGTCGCCGCAGACAGGGGAGCGGCATCACAGTGACTGCATTCGCACAAGACATACGGCGCCAACTCAAGGCCTTATCGTGTGCTATTGGGTATAACCACAAATCACAGTTGGTTCGTGTCCAGGGCACTGTGAAAAGTGTGACCTACGTGAATGACTTCCTGCGGCCCGTACTCATACCATTTCTGCACAGCACCCAAACACCATTTTTCAGCAAGACAATGCACGATCACGTGTTGTTGCACGAACGCCTACCTTCTTGGTGTCACAGGATGTCAGCGTTTTGCCCTGGCCTGTCAAATCACCAGACCTGTCGCCAATCGAAAATGCGTGGGATATGGTGAAACGATGGGTGCAGCGTTGTGACCCATTGCCAACCACCACAGGTGAATATTGGAACCACGTGAATGCAGGATGGATGGCTTTACCACAGGAGGCCATTCGCGCCTTACACGCGTCGACTCCATCATGGATGGAACTG
Source organism: Schistocerca piceifrons (assembly GCF_021461385.2). NCBI lineage: Eukaryota > Metazoa > Arthropoda > Insecta > Orthoptera > Acrididae > Schistocerca > Schistocerca piceifrons. Next base: position 39,733,492 of record NC_060145.1, on the reverse strand, counting down.
GTCATCAGGGTCAATGGCGGACACTGCGCCTACTAGGGAACAGGACGCATCCTGAACCAAGATGACTGACGTGCTAGTCAGTTCTGCAGAACATACTGATGTACATGTCCTGTCAATACGGACGTCCTGTCTCTAGTCATTCAAGGTGTTCTGTTTTTTCTTATCATGAGGATATTATTGTTCGGTACTGAGCAGGAGATTCACAGTCTTAAGAAGCTATTAACGTTAGATGGCACTTATGGCTTCAGCTGTTCGTTGCTAGAGGCATATTTTCATAAAACTACGGCTGAGAACCGCGGGCCGCACGTAGACTTGAATTTGAGATCCCTGCTCTAGACAGAATCAACCATGAATGCTTACGTGCGTTACACGAGCAGCATCCGCCTGTTTGACTCGAACAACAGAACGTAACTAAAAGATAAGGTTCAGTTACGCGTTCTGATACTAGACGAGCCAACTGGGTCCGACCGACCGCTGTGTCATCCTCTGCCAATCGCGTCGCTGCATGCGGTAAGGAAGGGCAAGCGGTCAGCACACTGCTCTCACGGTCGTTATCGTGTTTCTTGACCTTGGAATCATTGCCCTTCGACCGAATAGCTCCTCAACTGGCGTTACGAGGCTGAATGCACCCCGTATCAGTCCTCCCACCAACGAAAAATCATTTACAGTAACGGGAATCGAACCCGAGTCCTCCACATAGCAGTCAGCCGCTCTGACAACTCACAAGGAGGTCACACAGCAATCGTATTCTTGCAATTATTTATGCTTATGGTACCTGAAGTTCAGGACTCAATATCAATCAACCAAAGCAGTTCAATGCAACTCTCAAAAATTCTCGAGAAAATCGACTTTGAGGTTATCCAACCATCTTTAATATGCTAAAATAAGATCGCTTTTTCTCGACAGGCAGCGTGATCGTGAGGCAGAAAGCTCGCATGCTATATAGAGGTCTTAGGTTCGATTCCTGGCCAGTGTGAGTTTTTAAACACAGGTGCATGTTCTACTAGAATTTCTGTGAAGTGTAAAACACATAAAGATGGCAAAAAGTCAGTAGCGCTGAAGACCGGAAACAGCTGGTTCGATTCTCGTTTCGGTCATTAGTTTTCTCGTTTCCTTCCATTCGGTCTGAATACCCGTGTCATTTAAATATAAAATTTATCGAATATACGCGTACTAGCTTAGCGCACGCTGCTTCGCACGCGTCGACTGTAAGGTCTGCAGGGATTTTTTTTTATTTTTTATTTAGTCGAATTTCTATGTTCTTCACAAATTGCAACACCTTCTGAGATTTTCTCGCTAATTAAGGCCATTGGAGCATGGCCTTTTCCGAATGTATTTCTGACGAAAAAGAGAATCAAATAGTTGGAGTCTAAAGATTTTATTAATCACGTCTTTTGCGTTCTTGTGCAGATATTTCCATAGCAACTATCATCTCCTAACACATATTTCTTTATGCCTAATCCAGAAGTGAAATACCAATTTTCATAAATTTACCTTTAAATTTTTTTAATGTAACGAAATATTTTCTTAAAAATTTTCATCCCCTATTTCACTGCCGTGGGGGCTGAATTGCCAAAAACACTGAAAACGCATTTTTTAATAGCTAACCGAGAAGTCAAATACCGGTTTTCATACAAGCAGCTTTCAAAATGCTGTAGCAGTTCTTTCGTAATGATTTACTTTCAACAAAATTTTCTCCCACTGTTTCACCCCCTTAGCGGTTGAGTTTACAAAAATGCTGAAACACGTATTTTTTATTTCTCACTGAGAAACAAAATACCAGTTTTCGTAGTTGTAGCTTCAACATTGCCTTAATAGCGACATGCTTTAAATAAGCATTTCGTCCCCTATTTCACGTTCTTAAGAGTAGAATTTCGGACGACCCCATCTTAAACGATGCCTACAGTATAAGATCCACACCTTCCCCAAATTTCAAGTTTCTATCCTTGGCGGTTTCGGCTGGGCGATGATGTCGATGGGTCAGTCTGACCCTATTGTACACCCTTGGTGCCTGAATTTCCAAAAACAGTGAAACACGTATCGTATTCATTTCTAACCGAGAAACCAAACACCAATTTTCAAAGATCTAGGTTTAAAAATGCTTTCGCAATGAACTACTTTCATAAAACGTTTCACCACCCCTATTTCACCCACTTAACGTTGAATTTCGAAAAACAATCAAACACGTATTCTCTCGTTTACACTTGAGAAGCCAAATTTAAATTTTCATAGAAATAGCTTAAAAATGCTTACATAATAAATATCTTCATAAAAAATCTCATCCTCTATTTTACCCCATCAGGATCTGAATTTCCAAAAACAGTAAAACACTTTTTTTTTACTTGTAAACGAGAAATCAAATACCATTGTTCATAGACGTAGCTTTAAAAATACTTTTGCAGTTATTTAATAATGACATATCCTCAAGAAACAGCTTTCACCCACTATCTGACCCTCATAGGGTTAAATTTCTAATAAATGTTGAAACACTTATTTCCGAGCGAGAAACCAATTACCAATTTTCGTGGGTCTAGCTTCAAAACAGCCTTAGTAATGACTTTTTTAAAAAAAGACCTTCATCCCCCTATTTTGTCCGCTTACGGAAGAAATTTCGAAAAATCCATTCTTGAACGACGGCTGCAGTATAAGACCAACACCCACCGTAAATTTCAAGTTTCTATCGTTAGTGGTTTGGGCTGGACGATGATGCGTGAGCCAGTCAGTCGGGACATTCATTCCTATGAAAAACGGGCTTCTTATTATCTATCAGGGGCGATTCTATAAGTCGGTCAGAGGGGGGGGGGGCGGATAATGGGAGTGTGGGGGGTGGGGAGGGGGTTTGGGGGAATGGAATATCGCTTAGCTAAAGGAGAGTTGGGGTCCTCCAACGACAAATTGGTAAAATTTGGTGTTTCTTAAAGTAGTTTTTGGTAACTGTTTTGGAGTTCAGGGTAAAAAAAAAAAACTTATTTGAACATGGGAGATTGTATAAATTACGTAAGCCATTAAAAGGTCAACTTTTAACAAATAAATTTTCATTAATATTCTGGATACAGAAGATGACATGAATGTAAAAACTTGAACTTGACAAGAATTTTAAAAAAATCTGTAACAAAATTCACTGGATATTTCCGTCTTCTGCCCAACTTGTCATATTCGTCTCTGTTTCTTTTTACTGAATATGTCAATGATATTTTCAACGTCCATATCGTTTTCTTTATGGATATTTGCAAGAGCCAATCCATTTAATCTCGCCTGCCCCTTTGTGTTAAGCAAATAAGTCTTCATTCGTCTCATAGTAGAGACGCTTCGTTCAGGAGTGCTTGTGGTGACAGGAATAGTCCCAAATATTTGATGTAAGACATATACATTTGGGAAAAACTGCTCGTCACAGTTATTTAATGCTTCAGTTGCTGTTTCAGGTCTTTTCTTTCATCAACCCACTTTTTCTTCCATAGTTTCAGATCTCCTTTCATTAATATACATCCAACGTATATTAATAAATAATAAGACGCCCATTTTAAGTTAAGCGATATTTATTGGTTCAGACAGTAAGCTATTTGCCGCTCTTATTCTATTGTTAAAATGTGTTTGAAATACATTGTAACCTATATTGCCACATAATTATGAAAAAAAGATTGAATCTGTTGAAGTAATATATTTTGCTAATTTCTGGAGTCATTTTATCCAGTGTAATATGATACTCCTTTGGGAGCGGGGTTATAGCCCCCATAGCCCCCCCCCCCCCCTTGCCACCGCCCCTGATTTCTATAGACTAGTTAAAATTACTTGTTAGTTGACACTTCACGTGTTGGAGTTCGTTTCCTCCAATCAGAGCCCTCAACGTCACACTCACGCCCGAACTGTTCGTCGTTGCCAAATTGCCACAACAATTGGTAGTTCACTTCTCGTTCTTTGTCTGGCTTTCTCTCTTGATGTGCTTGGATCTCGAATCATGGATCTGGCACATTTAAGTCATATTTCATCACACGTGTAAGTGCATGTAAAACACACGTGCACACAACGATGCTAATGAAATACACACGTTTCATAGGCAGCGCTAATCAAACACTACTGAATACCTCCGCGCACATCCACAGAGATGGGCTTAAATTAGGTAAGTTTCGCAAGACACTGCGTGAAGACGAATTTCTGATGGCTGCAATTCATCGTTGCGACTGACTCGCCACAGCCATAAATATAACAATTTAAGCCAGTGTTGCATTGCGCAGCGGTCACCGTGTAAATCAAATGTACGGAAGGATGTAAGTTCGAATCGTATTAAATGTAAGGTTTTTTTTAATTTTAGATATAATTAAAAACGTCTGATTATTATTTTTATTCGATTGATTGGTTTAAATGTAATTTTTTATATCTAATACTTTACCGCATTATTTTACCATCGTATCGACTTTTTTATGTGCTCTTATTTGTCTTCCTATCATTCGTTTTCGTCTGCCTCTGACTCCAAGTGCCAACGAGGACTGCTCTATGGTTGGTAACACGACAGCTCGTGTAGCCAGTGTGAGGATATGAAACTTCCTGGCAGATTAAAACTGTGCCGGACCGAGACTCGAACTCGGGACCTTTGCCTTCCGCGGACAAGTGCTCTACCAACTGAGCTACCCAAGCACGACTCACGACCCGTCCTCACAGCTTTAATTCCACCAGTACCTTGTCTCCTACCTTCCAAACTTGGTAGAGCACTTGCCCGCGAAAGGCAAAGGTCCCCAGTTCCCCAGTTCGAGTCTCGGTCCGGCACACAGTTTTAATCTGCCAGGAAGTTTCATATCAGCGCATACTCCACTGCACGATGAAAATTTCATTCTGGAGTGTGAGGATAGTTTCAGCTAGCCAATGAGAGCGAGAAATTACAGTTTGCTTTTGGGGCTGAAACTGATTTTTTTCTGTGTTGAGTTTGCTCGCAGAGGTTGGCTTTAATCGTCGTGACCAAAGCAATCGTGATTTTAGTTGTGCCGCAGATTGCTAACATCCGTTTTTTCTTGGATACATTGCACATCACGAGGTTGCGGTTAGCTTAGGACATGACGTTATATTCAAGGCTGCAGAATGTGTTGTCTGCTGCGGTTTAGTCATTGGTCACTTAAAATCAAATGTCGACAGAGCATCTCGCATTTCCGACGTACATCAAGACGATCACTTCCAACACCGATCGGCGTTACACATTAACAGCATTTCTGAAGCGACTCGCCGTGTCTGTGTGTCAGCTATAGCCGACCGCTAGCCGGCAGCCGATGGGGAACACCGTAGCCGTGAGTGACAGACGCCAACTATCAAGTAATTTTAATCGGACTATAATTACATCTCGTATACAGCAGTCCAATTTTCACTATATATTAAATTCTTAATTACTAATCTTTTATAATATATTGTTTAAATTAAAAAAGAGATTAGTAATTAATTTTGTTTTCATCCTTATTTATTGTACGTTACGTTGGAATGTTCATGGAACATGCACTTACGTTTAAAATTCTACTCTGGATGGAAGTCGAACCCAGGCCCCCACATGGTGGATCATTATTCTACCACAGAGCCACATGGCCCCTAGGAAAACCGACACTGTTGTGGGGTATTACAGATGCTCGGAAAATTTCGAATTCGATTTTTCTCGAGAATTTTGAGAGTTGCATTGAACTGTTATGTTGTTGTTGTTGTTGTTGTAGTTGTGGTCTTCAGTCCTGAGACTGGTTTGATGCAGCTCTCCATGCTACTCTATCCTGTGCAATCTTCTTCATCTCCCAGTACTTACTGCAACCTACATTCTTCTGAATCTGCTTAGTGTATTCATCTTTTGGTCTCCCTCTACGATTTTTACCCTCCACGCTGCCCTCCAATGCTAAATTTGTGATCCCTTGATGCCTCAGAACATGTCCTACCAACCGGTCCTTTCTTCTCGTCAAGTTGTGGCACAAACTCCTCTTCTCCCCAGTTCTATTCAATACCTCCTCATTAGTTATGTGATCTACCCATCTAATCTTCAGCATTCTTCTGTAGCACCACATTTCGAAAGGTTCTATTCTCTTCTTCTCCAAAGTATTTATCGTCCATGTTTCACTTCCATACATGGCTACACTCCATACAAATACTTTCAGAAACGACTTCCTGACACTTAAATTTATACTCGATGTTAACAAATTTCTCTTCTTCAGAAACGCTTTTCTTGCCATTGCCAGTCTACATTTTATATCCTCTCTACTTCGACCATCATCAGTTGTTCTGCTCCCCAAATATCAAAACTCCTTTACTACTTTAAGTGTCTCATTTCCTAATCTAATTCCCTCAGCATCACCCGACTTAATGCGACTACATTCCATTATCCTCGTTTTGCTTTTGTTGATGTTCATCATATATCCTCCTTTCAAGACACTGTACATTCCGTTCAACTGCTCTTCCAAGTCCTTTGCTGTCTCTGACAGAATCACAATGTCATCGGCGAACCTCAAAGTTTTTATTTCTTTTCCATGGATTTTAATACCTACTCTGAATTTTTCTTTTCTTTCCTTTACTGCTTGCTCAATATACAGATTGCATAACATCGGGGAGAGGCTACAACCCTGTCTCACTCCCTTCCCAACCACTGCTTCCCTTTCATGTCCCTCCACTCTTATAACTGCCATCTGGTTTCTGTACAAATTGTAAATAGCCTTTCGCTCCCTGTATTTTACCCCTGCCACCTTTAGAATTTGGAAGAGAGTATTCCAGTCAACACTGTCAAAAGATTTCTCTAAGTCTACGAATGCTAGAAACGTAGGTTTGCCTTTTCTTAATCTTTCTTCTAAGATAAGTCGTAAGGTCAGTGTTGTCTCACGTGTTCCAATACTTCTACGGAATCCAAACTGATCTTCCCCGATGTCGGCTTCTACCAGTTGTTCCATTCGTCTGTAAAGAATTCGCGTTAGTATTTTGCAGCTGTGACTTATTAAACTGATAGTTCGGTAATTTTCACATCTGTCAACACCTGCTTTCTTTGGGATTGGAATTAGTACATTCTTCTTGAAGTCTGAGGGCACTTCACCTGTCTCATACATCTTCCTCACCAGATGGTAGAGTTTTGTCAGGACTGGCTCTCCCAAGGCCGTCAGTAGGTCTAATGGAATGTTATCTACTCCCGGGGCCTTGTTTCGACTCAGGTCTTTCAGTTCTCTCTCAAACTCTTCACGCAGTATCGTAGCTCCCATGTCATCTTCATCTACATCGTCTACCATTTCCATAATATTGTCCTCAAGTACATTGCCCTTGTATAGACCCTCTATATACTCCTTCCACCTTTCTGCTATCTGAGCTCTTGATATTCATACAAGTGGTTCTCTTTTCTCCAAAGGTCTCTTTAATTTTCCTGTAAACAGTATCTATTTTACCCCTAGTGAGATAAGCCTCTACATCCTTACATTTGTCCTCTAGCCATCCCTGCTTAGCCATTTTGCACTTCCTGTCGATCTCATTTTTGAGACGTTTGTATTCCTTTTTGCCTGCTTCATTTACTGCATTTTTATATTTTCTCCTTTCATCAATTAAATTCAGTATTTCTTTTGTTACCCAAGGATTTCTACTAGCCCTCGTCTTTTTACCTACTTAATCCACTGCTGCCTTCACTATTTCATTCCTCAAAGCTACCCATTCTTCTTCTACTGTATTTCTTTCCCCCATTCCTGTCAATTGTTCCCTTGTGCTCTCCCTGAAACTCTGTACAACCTCTGGTTTAGTCAGTTTATCCATGTCCCATCTCCTTAAATTCCCACCTTTTTGCAGTTTCTTCAGTTTTAATCTGCAGTTCATAACCAATAGATTACGGTCAGAGTCCACATCTGCCCCTGGAAATGTCTTACAATTTAAAACCTAGTTCCTAAATCTCTGTCTTACCATTATATAAACTATCTGATACCTTTTAGTATCTCCGGGATTCTTCCATGTATACAACCGTCTTTTATGATTCTTGAACCAAGTGTTAGCTATGATAAAGTTATGCTCCGTGCAAAATTCTACCAGACGGCTTCCTCTTTCATTTCTTAGCCCCATTGCATTTTCACTTACTATGTTTCCTTCTCTCCCTTTTCCTACACTCGAATTCCAGTCACCCATGACTATTAAATTTTCGTCTCCCTTCACTATCTGAATAATTTCTGCTGTTCTTAATATATATTAATGACTTGCCATTCTATATTCACGAAGATGCAAAGCTGGTACTTTTTGCCGATGATACAAGTATAGCTATCACACCCAGCAGACAATAATTAACTGGTGAAATTGTAAACGATGTTTTTCAGAAAATCATTGAGTGGTTCTCTGCAAATGGGCTCTCAGTAAACTTTGACAAAACACAGTACATGCAGCTCTACACAATAAATGGAATGACACCATTAATAAGTATAGACTTCAATCAGAAATCGGTAGCTAAGGTTGAATATTCAAAATTTCTAGGTGTATTCATTGATGAGGGGTTGAACTGGAAAAAACACACTGAAGATCTGCTGAAACGTTTGAGTTCAGCTACTTATGCTATTAGGGTCATTGCAAATTTTGGCGATATACATCTCAGTAAATTAGCTTACGACGCCTATTTTCATTCTCTGCTTTCGTATGGCATCATATTCTGGGGTAACTCATCATTGAGTAAAATAGTGTTCATTGCACAAAACCGTGTAATCAGAATAATTGCTGGTGCTAATCCAATATCATCCTGCAGACACTTATTTAAAGAGCTAGAGATCTTCACTGTAGCCTCACAATATATATATTCACTTATGAAATTTGTTATTAACAATCCGAACAAATTCAAAAGTAATAGCAGTGTACATGGCTACGACACTAGGAGAAAGGTTGAACTTCACTACTCAAGGTTAAATTTAACTTTGGCTCAGAAGTGGGTAAATTATGCTGCTACAAAAGTCTTTGGTCACTTACCTAATAGCATCAAAGGTCTGACAGATAGCCATATAGCATTTAAACGGAAATTAAAAGAATTTCTTAATGGCAACTCCTTCTACCCATTAGATGAATTTTTGGATATAGTAAGTGGGTAATTTCCCCAGCCCCCACAAAAAATGAAAAATATCAAGTGTCATGTAATATTTTGTGTAATGTAATAGCTTGTACAGACACCTTTTATTAGCCTGACACGTTCCACATCATTGCGAAGTGTCGTATTCATGATGTATGGAACAAGTACTAATCTAATCTAATCCATCATGTTGCTACAACACAAGCGTTCTGGTTTTTAGCGGCACTTTTTCCAAGACGACGACGAATTCATGTGAGAAAGTTGGCATAGGCCCTGCCGCTTAGGTCACTAGTAATAAATAAATAATTGTAGAATTGAGCACCCTATAGCAGACATTAAGTATCCATTGATGCTAATGTTCGACCTTTCTAAGCTGTCGTGGGTCTTCACTGGGTCAATAATGCATGATCTTTGTATTTACCTGTCCTTTGTTTGGGAAGCAACATCCATCGGTAAATAGAACGTCGGAGATGAAGTTCTGGTTGGTGAGGATTTGCTGCTGTTCCTCCTGCCGGAACTGTACACTATACTCGTCGGGATATCACTCTCTGTAGAGTTCCTCTGCATGAATCAGTCGGCACACAGACCGTGCTTTTGAACGTCATCGTTGAGCGTGCCGAGTTCAACATGCTGCTGAACTCTCAGGAGCGATTCAGGTTTTGCATACGGTACGTGTGCCTCAACGTGGTATTCCAGATCGCAGCGCACTCAATTGGCAGTTGTCCGCTGTATCTGGCTCGTAGATCACACTGTTTACAGAATGGACGGTCGTAAAATTCCTACATCAGCTGTATTAAAAGGCAAATTTCCTCCCTTGTCCATACGTTAGTCATACTTTCTGTAGCATACGTAAATAAAAACTCCAATATCCATGAACGTTTTATAAAAGGCAAAAAAGAAAGTACTATGTCCTGTTAATCAGGACATCGACTTATAAAACTTCCATTACAAATAGTGCGGTACAAATTTGCACTTACACAAGATAAAAAGTATTTCATCATTTTCACTTTTTAGTACAACTCTAAAGTCATCTTCGTTGATCGCTATTCCTATTCGGTAGCAGACTCATTACAATACGAGAAATTCAAAACTTGATACAAGGAAGTGCAAAACATCTTACTGCCAGTACAGCCAGCTGTCATATACACTCCTGGAAATGGAAAAAAGAACACATTGACACCGGTGTGTCAGACCCACCATACTTGCTCCGGACACTGCGAGAGGGCTGTACAAGCAATGATCACACGCACGGCACAGCGGACACACCAGGAACCGCGGTGTTGGCCGTCGAATGGCGCTAGCTGCGCAGCATTTGTGCACCGCCGCCGTCAGTATCAGCCAGTTTGCCGTGGCATACGGAGCTCCATCGCAGTCTTTAACACTGGTAGCATGCCGCGACAGCGTGGACGTGAACCGTATGTGCAGTTGACGGACTTTGAGCGAGGGCGTATAGTGGGCATGCGGGAGGCCGGGTGGACGTACCGCCGAATTGCTCAACACGTGGGGCGTGAGGTCTCCACAGTACATCGATGTTGTCGCCAGTGGTCGGCGGAAGGTGCACGTGCCCGTCGACCTGGGACCGGACCGCAGCGACGCACGGATGCACGCCAAGACCGTAGGATCCTACGCAGTGCCGTAGGGGACCGCACAGCCACTTCCCAGCAAATTAGGGACACTGTTGCTCCTGGGGTATCGGCGAGGACCATTCGCAACCGTCTCCATGAAGCTGGGCTACGGTCCCGCACACCGTTAGGCCGTCTTCCGCTCACGCCCCAACATCGTGCAGCCCGCCTCCAGTGGTGTCTCGACAGGCGTGAATGGAGGGACGAATGGAGACGTGTCGTCTTCAGCGATGAGAGTCGCTTCTGCCTTGGTGCCAATGATGGTCGTATGCGTGTTTGGCGTCGTGCAGGTGAACGCCACAATCAGGACTGCATACGACCGAGGCACACAGGGCCAACACCCGGCATCATGGTGTGGGGAGCGATCTCCTACACTGGCCGTACACCACTGGTGATCGTCGAGGGGACACTGAATAGTGCACGGTACATCCAAACCGTCATCGAACCCATCGTTCTACCATTCCTAGACCGGCAAGGGAACTTGCTGTTCCAACAGGACAATGCACGTCCGCATGTATCCCGTGCCACCCAACGTGCTCTATAAGGTGTAAGTCAACTACCCTGGCCAGCAAGATCTCCGGATCTGTCCCCCATTGAGCATGTTTGGGACTGGATGAAGCGTCGTCTCACGCGGTCTGCACGTCCAGCACGAACGCTGGTCCAACTGAGGCGCCAGGTGGAAATGGCATGGCAAGCCGTTCCACAGGACTACATCCAGCATCTCTACGATCGTCTCCATGGGAGAATAGCAGCCTGCATTGCTGCGAAAGGTGGATATACACTGTACTAGTGCCGACATTGTGCATGCTCTGTTGCCTGTGTCTACGTGCCTGTGGTTCTGTCAGTGTGATCATGTGATGTATCTGACCCCAGGAATGTGTCAATAAAGTTTCCCCTTCCTGGGACAATGAATTCACGGTGTTCTTATTTCAATTTCCAGGAGTGTAGATAAGGCCAATTGAACAAACTCCCTCCTAAAAAAGAACACACTTATATTAATATAACAGCGAATATTATAGAGCATACTTCTATTAAAATAAGAATATGAAGTAATAAAGTATGAGAACCTACTGCAAACCCGAAAGTTGGCAAAAATGTTTGAATCCAGTGCGACGCGAACGAGCACTAGCTCAGGGGACATCATGCAATTCTGTGCCATTATTCATGACGCTACACCAACCATGCATGATCTACCCCCAAACTTTGCGTCTTACCATCTACTGAAAGCTTTAAACGTAGGTATGTTTTTAACTGACTTTAATTATAACTACTTGTATCAAGTACTGTGTTTTTGATGGATTCTCCAAGCGACGTTGCCTTGAAACTGCATAATTTCATAATATGTAAGTTAGAATAATTCTTTAACCACCATTATAACTTTTTTAAACACCATTATAACTTTTCAAAAATGGTTCAAATGTCTCTGAGCACTATGGGTCTTAACATCTCAGCTCATCAGTCCCCTAGACTTAGAACTACTTAAACCTAACTAACCTAAGGACATCACACACATCCATGCCCGAGGTAGGATTCGAACCTGCGACCGTAGCGGTCGCGCGGTTCCAGACTGTAGCGCCTAGAACCGCTCGGCCACCAGCGGCCGGCTTATAACTTTTCCCGTCGTTTTATTACAGCAGAACATACAACTAACGACGTATTTTCGAGAGTACTTCAATTTACTAGTGCTTCGAAACGGTGTATATGCAGAGTACATATGGGCTTCAAATGAGAGCCAGTATGGCGTTCCCGATTCTGTAACTGATGATAGGTCGCGGGCATGTGACGTAGGTGGTGTGTTCTTCCATCTCACTGGTCTACGTTCAAACGCACGTCCAGAAATACCTGACACGCTAGATATTGCTCTGCATCCGCGGCATGCTTTTTCCCGATTATGACGTCAGAAATTCACACGCTCAGCTTTCGAGCGCACGGTCCGAGTGGCGACGGCTTAAATAGCATTACACTTACCATCAACAACAGTAAAAGCAAATTAGTGATGGTGCTGTTTCTAAGCAAAGATTTTTCCGTGTACAAAATATATCACTTAAAAGTACTGCAGTACTCATATTGTATTGCATTGCAGTAACTCGTATTGCCAATAAGAAAATGTTGTTGCAGTTACTGATCTGCTAACTCACATTCTCGACATGTGAGTAGCATTTCTATTTTCTCTTTGTACTCAGACAGACCTTCAACTGAAAACGGCCGGCTGGTGTGGCCGAGCGGTTCTAGGCGCTTCATTTTGGAACCGCGCGACCGCTACGGTCGCAGGTTCGAATCCTGTCTCGGGCATGGATGTGTGTGATGTCCTTAGGTTAGTAAGGTATAAGTAGTTCTAAGTTCTAGGGGACTGATGACCTCAGATGTTAAGTCCCATAGTGCTCAGAGCCATTTTCAACTGAAAACGATTCACGGATTGACTAGCAAGCATTTGCTTTGTGTTTCCATTTGTTTGTTAACTGTCAACCCTAGCACGTGGACGATTTGTCACTCCGGGCACCTGCGCTGAGCGCTAATACACGAAAGTCAGTCAGTATTGCGTTGGGTTTATATTAACGTCATGTGTACGTGAATGGTACACAGTCAACTCTAGCACTCTTTTGAACAGACCTTGAGAAGTGGATTACTAAATAAAAAAATTTTATTTTATTATTTATTTGATTATGCTGATCTAATCCTTATGGCCCTCTCTTACATTGGATCAGGGTTTCGCACATATAGTATGTATTACATCATTGTTGCCTAAGGAAGTAACAGTTTCAGTGTGACAACTAGTGTTAAAATGATTTAAGTGTCCGCAGTGGCGGTGTAAGTAAGTTATACTGATCATGAACTAACAGTGTCAATACTGCCATTATTTGTTCAAAAATGGTTCAAATGGCTCTAAGCACTAAGGGACTTAACATCTGAGGTCATCAGTCCCCTAGACTTAGAACTACTTAAACCTAACTAACCTAAGGACAGCACACACATCCATGCCCCAGGTAGGATTCGAACCTGCGACCATAGCAACAGCACAGTTCCGGACTAAAGCGCCTAGAACGTAGTCCACAGCGGCCGGCTCGCAGCTGCTGCATGTTATAGTGATAACAATAATGATAATAATAATAATAATAATAATAATAATAATAATGACATTAATAACAACAATTAAGTGGCAGATGTAAGAAGTATTTACTGGTCTACAAAATAGATGTTTTCTGATACAGCGAATTCTAGGAAAAGGAAATGTACGGAGACTGCATCGCCTGGGAAGACAGGTAAATGAGGAAGATCAAGGAGAAAAGAGAGATGTACAAGGGTAAAGCGTTCTGCTGTTACAGCGGTACGACAACCTTCTGGTGGAGCTATTAAGACTTCGACAATTTATATGACAGTCAAGAAAGTGGATATGGTTTCCTTTTATGACGAATTTCGCTGAAATGCTACAGCAGCGACGCAGTCGCATGTTGAAATGGAACGTTATCATGCCAAGGTCACAAGATCTGTCTTTTCAAACGTGATAAAAAGGAATTTCAACAAACTGGAATACGTACATGAAAAATAACACAACAGCAACTAAATGACAATGTTGTGACTGATAATTCGCAAGCTGCGAGTACTTTAACGATCGCTTTATAAACGCAGCGATTAAACTAGGATTTCTTTGTGGTCCGTCGTGTTTTTTTTTCTTACTGTGTACAATTAAAATAAGTATTCCAGAATACACATACACACAGAAGAGATACTCGTTTATGAAGACAGACAGGCGGTCGGCCGTGGCCTCGAAGATGCAACCATCCCAGCATTTCTCTGAAACGTGTAAGCTGCTCACTATGTGTTTCCGTACGAGACTGAGACCAAATTTACCTCCCACTTTATAAAAAATCTACGTATTACCAAAAATATATACCAACAATTGCCTTAAACTCGTATGCTAACTTCTGACTAAACAAAACCTAATAAGAATTGAATTGTTACCGGTCCGAATACAACTTGTCTTTATATTAAATGCGAGACTGAAGCAAAACAGTTATCTGGCCCTAATCAAAATTTTCACTTACGTCTTGACAACATTGTTGCAGATTTCTCGAAAGCCAGCAGCAAACAGCAAGGAAGCAGCGGCTAAGTTAGATTTCCATTTTTAAATAAAATTTCCAAGCAATATTCAAACTGTTGCATACCACTTGCTACAATATGGTAACGCGTAATGATAAACCTTCTTTAAACAGTGAGATGGGGAGAGTAACTATTCCTATGAAATGATATTCCAAGATAACGATTTTATAACGAAGGCTGTATTCAAAAAGACAGAGTAAACTTCTGAACAACACTACGCTTAACAAAGTAAGCAATGATTTAAAAAGGGTAAAATGTTAACAGAGATAAAAACATTATTCAAAATTTATATTCTTTTCACCTTTCAGTGTATATACAGGGTGGTCCATTGATCGTGACCGGGCCAAATATCTCACGAAATAAGCGTCAAACGAAAAAACTACACAGTCCGAAACTTGTCTAGCTTGAAGGAGGAATCCAGATGGCTCTATGGTTTGCCCGCTAGATGGCGCTGCCATAGGTCAAACGGATATCAACTGCGTTTTTTAAAATAGGAACCCCCATTTTTATTACATATTCGTTTAGTACGTAAAGAAATATGAATGTTTTAGCTGGACCACTTTTTTCGCTTTGTGATAGATGGCGCTGTAATAGTCACAAACATATGGCTCACAATTTTAGACGAACAGTTGGTAACAGGTAGTTTTTTTTAAATTAAAATACAGAACGTAGGTACGTTTGAACATTTTATGTCGATTGTTCCAATGTGGTATATGTACTTTTGTGAACTTATCATTTCTGAGAACGCATGCTGTTACAGCGTGAATGCTATTCAATACCGCTTCAACTGCACGTGAGCTATGTGCCGGACATCCATCATGTTGGAAGTACATCGCCACTCTGTCATGCAGTGAAACATCTTGTAGTAACATCGGTAGAACATTACGTAGGAAATCAGCATACATTGTACCATTTAGATTGCCATCGATAAAATGGGGGCCAATTATCCTTCCTCCCATAATGTATGGTAAACCATACATTAACCCGCCGAGGTCGCTCATGTTCCACTTGTCGCAGCCATCGTGGATTTTGCGTTGCCCAATAGTGCATATTATGCCGGTTTACGTTACCGCTGTTGGTGAATGACGCTTCGTCGCTAAATAGAACGCGTGCAAAAAATCTGTCATCGTCCCGTAATTTCTCTTGTGCCCAGTGGCAGAACTGTTCACGACGTTCAAAGTCGTCGCCATACAATTCCTGGTACATAGAAATATGGTACAGGTGCAATCGATGTTGATGTAGCATTCTCAACACCGACGTTTTTGAGAGTCCCGATTCTCGCGCAGTTTGTCTGCTACTGATGTGCGGATTAGCCGCGACAGCAACTAAAACACCTACTTGGGCATCATCATTTATCGCAGGTCGTGGTTGACGTTTCACATGTGGCTGAACACTTCCTGTTTCCTTAAATAACGTAACTATCCGGGGAACGGTCCGGACACTTGGATGATGTCGTCCAGGATACCGAGCAGCACACACAGCACTCGCCCGTTGGGCATTTTGATCACAATAACCATACATCAACACGATATCGACCTTTTCCGCAATTGGTAAACGGTCCAATTTAACACGGGTAATGTATCACGAAGCAAATACCGTTCGCACTGGCGGAATGTTACGTGATACCACGTACTTATACGTTTGTGACTATTACAGCGCCATCTATCGCAAAGCGAAAAAAGTGATCCAACTACAACATTCATATTTCTTTACGTGCTACACGAATATGTAATAAAAAATGGGGGATCCTATTTAAAAAAACGCAGTTGATATCCGTCTGACCTATGGCAGCGCCATCTAGCGGCCCAACCATAGCGCCATCTGGTTTCCCCCTTCAAGCTAGACGAGTTTCGTTCTTGTAGTTTTTTCGTTTGACGCTTATTTCGTGAGATATTTGGCTCGGTCACGATCAATGGACCTCCCTGTATAATATTCATCCTTGCTGTCCTTTATAGTAAATCTTTCTTCATCTAACTGGTACAATCACAAGTCAACACAGCACTACTGAAGACGTCCATCACCCACCGCACTTCAATTAAGAATACGACAGACTGTGTAGAAGCAAAGACTGTGCCACAACAAAACCAAAGAATGTTTAACAGTAATATAACCTGCTCTCTCTCTCTCTCTCTCTCTCTCTCTCTAACGTGCACATAGATAACTTACGAAAATCGAAAACGACATGCTCACCTTGCAAATGTCTTGGGAAAACCACGGAAGACCTAAATCAGGATAGCCGGACAGTGCAAACTCCATCCATCCTCTTCAATTGAGGTCGGCATCTTAACAGGTGCGCTGCCTCATTCCGTTGTACAGTATTATAGAATATTCTTTGAACAAAATTGTACAATATTCTTTGATTTACAATCTGCACAAGGTAACTTATAGTAAAAAACATAGTTTTGTACTACATCACTGCACACATAACTGCACCCGCTGGAACCTCCTGGACCACGAACTTGCTGCTACGCCCATTGCACCAGTTCAAGTCTGTTCGGAAAACTGACCCTCAGGCCATAAACATGCAATTATGCCCCATGCACGTCTTCATGTCCCCCCACCAGCCTCTTGAAAACAAAACAAAACAAAAAAACGGTGAGTCAGTATCACTCCCTGATGAGGGCGATCCGGAGAATATGGCGGACAATCGAGGCCCATGCCTGTGACCTCTGAGTATCCGAGAGCCAGAATGCAGTCTCCAAAGTGCTCCTCTAGGACATCAAACACTTTCCTGCTTCGATGGGGTCGAGCTCCGTCTTGCATGAACCACGCCTTGTCGAAATCAGGGTCACTTTGGATAATGGGGATGAAATCATCTTCCAAAACCTTCACTTACCATTCGGTAGTCACCGTGCTATCAACGAATATCACTCCAATTATTCCGTAATTGGACACTGCACACCACACAGCCACCCGTTGAGTGTGAAGGGATTTCTCGATCGCGAAATGCGGATTCTCAGGCCCCCGAATGCTCCAATTTCGCTTATTGACGAACCCATCCAACTCAAAGTGGGCTTCATCGCTAAACCGAACCATATACATACGCACATTAATTCCCATCATACCCCGCTGCCAACAGTGCAGTTTGAACGTCCTAATGCAAACCGTTCAGAAGTTATGACAATTTTATTTCATATAGTTCAATAATTGCATAAGAGCCCTTTGGCGCTAGCTTCCGAGAGGTGAACCACAGCCGAATCATGTCCACACACCAGATCAACGACCTCGTCTAGTACACACCTATCCCAAGAGTGGCTTTCAGGCTGTTTCCGATGCTCGCTTAGGCAAATGTTAGTCTCGTCCGCAATCTGTCCATCAGAAAACACGAAACACAAACAGTGAAAATACGATAACACTGGGAGCAAACACTACACGATTCACAGGCAGATGATGGAATCGGCTCTTCTCCCTTAGGTTAAGTAATGGCTGTGGCGGTAGGAAATATATATATATATATTCTAAGCAAAGAAGGGAAAGCAGAAAGGTGGAAGGAGTATATAGAGGGTCTATACAAGGGCGATGTACTTGAGGACAATATTATGGAAATGGAAGAGGATGTAGATGAAGATGAAATGGGAGATATGATACTGCGTGAAGAGTTTGACAGAGCACTGAAAGACCTGAGTCGAAACAAGGCCCCCGGAGTAGACAATATTCCATTGGAACTACTGACGGCCGTGGGAGAGCCAGTCCTGACAAAACTCTACCATCTGGTGAGCAAGATGTATGAAACAGTCGAAATACCCTCAGACTTCAAGAAGAATATAATAATTCCAATCCCAAAGAAAGCAGGTGTTGACAGATGTGAAAATTACCGAACTATCAGCTTAATAAGTCACAGCTGCAAAATACTAACACGAATTCTTTACAGACGAATGGAAAAACTAGTAGAAGCCAACCTCGGGGAAGATCAGTTTGGATTCCGTAGAAACACTGGAACACGTGAGGCAATACTGACCTTACGACTTATCTTAGCAGAAAGATTAAGGAAAGGCAAACCTACGTTTCTAGCATTTGTAGACTTGGAGAAAGCTTTTGACAATGTTGACTGGAATACTCTCTTTCAAATTCTAAAGGTGGCAGGGGTAAAATACAGGGAGCGAAAGGCTATTTACAATTTGTACAGAAACCAGATGGCAGTTATAAGAGTCGAGGGGCATGAAAGGGAAGCAGTGGTTGGGAAGGGAGTAAGACAGGGTTGTAGCCTCTCCCCGATGTTGTTCAATCTGTATATTGAGCAAGCAGTAAAGGAAACAAAAGAAAAATTCGGAGTAGGTATTAAAATTCATGGAGAAGAAATAAAAACTTTGAGGTTCGCCGATGACATTGTAATTCTGTCAGAGACAGCAAAGGACTTGGAAGAGCAGTTGAATGGAATGGACAGTGTCTTGAAAGGAGGATATATGATGAACATCAACAAAAGCAAAACAAGGATAATGGAATGTAGTCTAATTAAGTCGGGTGATGCTGAGGGAATTAGATTAGGAAATGAGGCACTTAAAGTAGTAAAGGAGTTTTGCTACTTGGGGAGCAAAATAACTGATGATGGTCGAAGTAGAGAGGATATAAAATGTAGGCTGGCAATGGCAAGGAAAGCGTTTCTGAAGAAGAGAAATTTGTTAACATCCAGTATTGATTTAAGTGTCAGGAAGTCATTTCTGAAAGTATTCGTATGGAGTGTAGCCATGTATGGAAGTGAAACATGGACGATAAATAGTTTGGACAAGAAGAGAATAGAAGCTTTCGAAATGTGGTGCTACAGAAGAATGCTGAAGATTAGATGGGTAGATCACATAACTAATGAGGAAGTATTGAATAGGATTGGGGAGAAGAGAAGTTCGTGGCACAACTTGACCAGAAGAAGGGATCGGTTGGTAGGACATGTTCTGAGGCATCAAGGGATCACCAGTTTAGTATTGGAGGGCAGCGTGGAGGGTAAAAATCGTAGAGGGAGACCAAGAGATGAATACACTAAGCAGATTCAGAAGGATGTAGGTTGCAGTAGGTACTGGGAGATGAAAAAGCTTGCACAGGATAGAGTAGCATGGAGAGCTGCATCAAACCAGTCTCAGGACTGAAGACCACAACAACATATATATATATATAATAACATATATATATATTATAACAAAAATGTTAGTCAGACCATAAAAATAAATAAGAAAGTGAATCCCTAGACAACGAGAGCACGTTAGGAAAAAAATGATGATACTAAGAAAGAAGCTACATTTGGAGGCATTCGATGTTCTCCAGAACGGTAATTTTCATCAACTGCAAAATCAAGATCAGAAAATACTACCTGCACTACTAGTGTAGCCTATATACGAGTGTCACTCCAAAAGAAATGCACACTATTTTTGTAAAAATACAGTTTTCATTCTGCATGTGTGAAAGTTTTACAGTGTGTAGATACATCCTTCCAGCTTGTTTTCAAACTTAGTTCAACCTGTTCCCGTGAGTGGCGCAATCACAGCATGTCTTCAAGATGGCTGATACACTTCACGTTCGTCAGAAGCAACGTGCTGTCATAGAATTCCTGTGCTGTGAAAACGAGACAGTGGGAAACATCCGCAAGACGTTGAAAAAGGTGTATAGAGATGCTGTTGTCGATCGCAGTACAGTTAAGTCGGTGGACAAGCAGGTTACGTGTTGAAAGCGGTCACGGCAATATTGAGGATTGTCCTCGCAGCAGCAGGCCTCGTACTGCACACACTCCAGACAATGTGCAGAGAGTTAACGAATTGTGACTGCTGACAGATGCATCACAGTGAACGAATTGTCACGCTACGTTGGGATAGGGGAAGGAAGTGTTTGCAGAATACTGAAAGTGTTGGCGTTAAAAAAGGTTTGTGCCAGGTGGGTTCCCAGGATGTTGACAGTGGCTCACAAAGAAATAAGAAAAACGGTATGCAGCGAACTTTTGGAACAGTACAAGAATGGTGGAGATGAATTTCTTGGAAGAGTTGTGACAGGTGATGAAACACGGCTCCATTATTTTCACCAGAGACAAAGAGGCAATCGAAGGAGTGGCATCATGCAAATTTACCCAAGGAAAAAATTCAAAACCACACCTGCTACTGGAAAAGTTATCTCTACTGTGTTTTTCGATTCCGAATGACTCTTGCTTGTGGATATCATGTCAAGTGGAGCCACCATAAATTCTGATGCATATGTGACGACATTGAAGAAACTTCAAGCTCGACTGAGTCGTGTTCGACCACATCGGCAAAAGCAGGATGTTTTGCTGTTGCACGACAATGCATGGCCACATGTGAGTAAAAAAAAACCATGGAAGCGATCACAAAACTCGGATGGACAACACTGAAACACCCGCCTTACTGTCCTTACCTGGCTCCATGTGAGTATCATCTCTTTGGGAAACTGAAAGACTCTCTTCATGGAACAAGGTTTGAAGATGATGACTCCCTTGTGCACGCTGCCAAACAGTGGCTCCAATAGGTTGGTCCAGAATTTTACCGTGCGGGCATACAGGCGCTGGTTCCAAGATGGCGTAAGGCAGTTGCAAAGACCTTGTAAAAAATAACTAGACTCACTGATGGCGCTGCAGTCGCGGGATAATTTGAACCTTCGGCTGGACGCCATTATAGTGGTAGTAGTCTGATGTGTTGTGTTGTATTGTTGTTTATGAAGAGCCTGATTCAACGTTGTATATTTGTTGGGGCGTACATACAGTATTTGTTACTCGTAATTCTACTGTCTGTACGTTCCAATCAAAAGAAGTACAATGGTGAAGAGTTGTGCAGCGATTAATTGTACAAATAAATTCGAGAAAGGAACGAATATTACATTTCACAGGTATGTGGATATTTTAAGTTGTTTTGTATGTCACTGCACTTGCTTAGTAAATCTTTTTGTAACACGGTATTAGCATAATGTCTGTGCATATATTTGCAGGTTTCCTTTCTCAAAACCACAGCTGTTGCAAAAATGGTTACACGCTGTCAGGAGGCAAGATTTCCGACCGACAGAATACCATTTTATATGTTCCGATCATTTTGAAGAAAGTTGTTTCCTTGAAAATTACGTAAATCGCAGAAAGCTGAAAGATGATGCTGTTCCATCCATCTTTCGTTTTCCAAACCATATACAGCAGAAGATAAATTTTTCTTTGTGAACCACATTTTATTTTAACTATAAAAGTTGAGTTGCAAGCAACACGAAATTTGAGTTAGCAGGTTTTTTATCGTTATAAAATGCAACTGAATGTGTGTAATTGTAATCTAATTGCACAACTTCTCTTGATGGAACAGTTGTTGAGTTTTATTTATTATATGAAAAAACCACACATATAAACTGAAGTGTACATCTTCAAAAGTAAATATTGTGACTAATGCGATACCGGATGCCTGCCTGAAGTCTTGATTGTTGTAGCTGTCTGATCGGTAGTGTTTTCATGGTCTAGGTTAGGTTGAAACTTGATGATTTGGTCGTGAGTTGCCAAAGCACTACGCCATATATAACGCACTTTTCGTCATAAAATCTAAAGCAAGGTAGAGTCAGAAAATATCTATTGACATAGTGGGCAAATTTTCGAGTATTTTGATGCATTTTGCGTACATCTATTGTAAATGAACTACGAAAAATGCTAGGGGTCCAGTGCATAACTTTAAGCTACGGCTGATTCCATGTACTACGTAATATAAATTCATAAACAGTGACTAGTTGCTGTTTGTTCATAAATTAAAAACTATATTGTAGTAACGTATTTAAATGAGGCATTATGTTTGTGACCTATCTCTAGGGAAGGCATTTTATAACCAAAAGCGATGTATAAACATTCGAAATCCGCGCGTCAGTTTACCACTCTAATGGCCGCCGGGCAGCTATTCAATTTGTCCGCTCTTCGCAGTCGACCACTAGTGCGGTTGTGGGGGCCTGGGCAGTTGAGAGGGATGGAAATTATGTGGAGAAATGAAAATATTGTTACTACACACTGTAACAGTTTCAAACATGTAGAATAAAAGATGAATTTTAAAAATTAATGTGCATTTCTTATGGAGTGACCCTCGTACTTAAACATCAAGTCAAATGCATCAAATGAATCGGACAAGCGACTTTCAAGTACAGCCGGGCGAAGTGGCCGTGCAGTTAAAGGCGCTGCAGTCTGGAACCGCAAGACCGCTACGGTCGCAGGTTCGAATCCTGCCTCGGGCATGGATGTTTGTGATGTCCTTAGGTTAGTTAGGTTTAACTAGTTCTAAGTTCTAGGGGACTAATGACCTCAGCAGTTGAGTCCCATAGTGCTCAGAGCCATTTTTTTTTCAAGTACAATGTCTGACCTGTACGGGAAAATACATAATAGATGTACGAGTACAGGTCGTAGACGCATGGTTGACGACATATGGAAGTTTGGGTCTGGCCTGAGTCGTGCATGGATAGCCAAATGGTAAGGCGACCGCTAGCGATAAGCGGGAAGTCTGGGTTCGAGTCCCAGTCGTGCACAAATTTTCATGTCGCCATTCCATTCTGCAGCTGATGGTAGTCCTTATTCGCAACTGCGAATTCATTTGATGTGTTTCGCAATGGCTGTGGTCGCCACAGTGCTTGTTCCTTTTGACATGCATGCACCATAATCAGAATAACACAGGAACTGCAGTTTCGTTCATCATATATACTTAAATGTCTCTCAGTAGGCAGAGCTCTGGATTGCCGCAGCTAAGAGCCATTACAATCACTAGTCTGCAGAAGAACGACAATGACGATTGCAGCCGAGCACCGTCACACGCAAAGTACCCAGCAATTTAGGTTCCGCCCGTAAGAAGCACGGGTAATAAATTACGAGGGGACTTCAAGAACTAAATTACACATGCCATGCCACGCTAAGAACATTGCGCAACAATAGTGGTACAAATTCAGGAGAGAGTACATGTTCCGAATATCCTACAGACGAAGTTCTGCTGCGGTACAGTTAACAGGTACTTCCCATTGTGTGAGTCAAATGACTCGGCAACTGGAAACAGAAGTTGTGTGATTCTTGTGAGCAGGACGTCTGAACTGCACACATATTCACCGTGAAATTCTGGGGGTCTATGGACCAAAGGCATTGTGGCGCCCAGCCGTAGTAAAATGGAGCCAACTATTTAACCAAGGCTGTACGTAAGTGGGTGATGCTGATCGGGAACGAAGGCGATCGACGTCGATCACAGGCGATAATGTCCAGGCAGAGGCAGTCGAGGAACTAGCAATTTTGTATGACATTTCTCGTGGAGAAACAGCGGTCTGGCTCAACTTTTAAGTAGATTAAAAACGGTCTTGACCGCCATAATACAAATTTTTTACAATGGTTACCGGTTTCGATCAGAATGAGACCATCTTCGGGTCATTTATACCATGATGGAAGGTGGTGTCGGTGAACGGAGCAAGTGTAATGACTCCTCGAACTTTATCTGATCAAGATCACGTTCGCGGAGTCAAAGCACATGCTCCGTTCACCGCCACCGCCTGTCACAATGGTATAAATGGTCTGGAGAGCGTTCTGACTGAAACTGGTAAACATGTATGTAAATAAAAATCAACTGCCGCATGTATGAAAGGTCATCACCTGAAAACGGCTTGACTGATTTACTTGATCTTTTTCGTTGTGATCGCTATTATCAGGACAAGATTTGTACGAACAAAAATTTTTATAAAATCCACCGGAAAAGTCGGACATTAATATCAATTATGCATGTATCCAGTATCATCAGTTAAGAATGTCTCGACAGGTTTGGTTGAGTTTTGTCTTTGTTGTGTTCGTAATTGTCAAGAAAAGGTTTATATGAAAGAAAATTTTTGGAAAATCCACCGAAAAAGGCAGAAATTGAAATCAGTTGTGAAAGATCATCGCCTGAGAAGTTTTTTTTTTTTTTAGCGATGGTAATTGTATTTTTGGTATGAAAAAGAAAATTTAAAAATTTTTTGCGTTCAGTCTGGCAGTTGTGCTGCCACATGTTTTCACAACAAAAAAATCAGTTTGATAGTTACTTATACAGGGTGTAAATTTTAAGTTGACAAACCAGAGTGACTCGAAAAATAAGCTTCACACGAAAAAATGTGTAGAATCCAAAGTTGATTATTTTCGAGGGGGACATCTGCTGGTGCTAAAATTAGCCCGCCACCCCAGCTCCCTGGGAGTGGGGCGGGAAGCAACTTTAAAATTTCAAATGGGAACCCCCATTTTATATTGCAGAATCAGATTCTTCATAAAAAAACTACGTACATTTTGTCTTAAACATTTGTTTTGATTCTTGGTAGTTGGCGCTGCAATTCAAGAAAATCCATGTTCTCATTTTTGCGTGGAAAATGGTTATGGATAAATAAAAAATACTTATTTACTTCGTAAATTTTGATTCGCTAAAACTAAAACTCTCCCTCTCTCCCCATAAGGTGGGGTTTGAGAGAGAGGAATTAGAGTTTTACAAATGTTGACCCAAATGTTAATTTTTTCCGTAGATACGGAGAAGTTTTGTTTGTTTCGTGGTCATGAGGCCATACTACTTTTAATTATCAAACAAATAATCTGACTACCTAACTAACATACCAAACATCCTACTTACTAACGAGTGAACTCATTAACTCACGGAGTAAACAAAGTAAAAGACTAACCCACTCGCTAACTAAAGATAAACGTATTCCCGTATGAGATTTGGTGGTCCTGAAAAGGAACGATTGGTTCCGTTTTATTGTTGATTATTTGCAAATACTTGCAAGTAAATGAATTTCGGGGTGCTTGTTTCCAGTGAGTCCCCTCGCCTCTCACTTTCGGCCTGCTTGTTGTCCGTAAACCCCTTGCAGCTCACCGTTTCATGAAATCAAATGTTCAAAGTGATGACCTCCAACTTCGATGCATTTAGTGACTCGTGCTGCAAATCCCTGCACACATCTCTGCATGTTTGTCAAAGTTGTGTGGCCTCATGACCACGAAACAAAGAAAACTTATCCGAATCTGCGGAAAAAATTAATATTTGGGTCAACATTTGTAAAACTCTAATTCCTCTCTCTCAAACCCCACCCTGTAGGGAGAGAGGGAGAGTTTTAGTTTTAGCGAATCAAAATTTACGAAGTAAATAAGTATTTTTTATTTATCCTTAACCATTTTCCACGCAGAAATGAGAACATGGATTTTCTTGAATTACAGCACCAACTACAAAGAATCAAAACAAACGTTTAAGACAAAATGTATATAGTTTTTTATGTAGAATCTGATTCTGCAATAAAAAAATGGGGGTTCCTATTTGAAATTTTAAAGTTGCCTCCCGCCCCACCCCCAGGGGGCTGGGGTGGTGGGCTAATTTTAGCACCAGCAGATGTCCCCCTCGAAAATAATCAACTTTGGATTCTACTCATTTTTTTTGTGTGAAGCTTATTTTTCGAGTTATTTTGGTTTGTCCACTTAAAATTTACACCCTGTATAATATACGAACACATATGTAATATATGTAGGGGAAACGTTGTTACCAAAAAACTCGAAAGAGCTTGACGGATTTACTTCAAATTTTTTCACGATACTCTGAAGAGCATTCAGATAGAAACGGACAGAGAGAGGGGGCAGAATGACATGGATAGAGAGAGCTGGAAGGACGTTATGCACCGAGAGATGGGGGGAGGAAAAGATGTACAGAGGTGCGAAACATTCAGACGGAAATGGACATAGAGGGGGTGAGGAGGAGATGGACAGAAAGAGAGGGGAGGAGGTTACGCACAGCGAGATTGAGGGTGGGGGGAGATTTGTGGAGAGAGGGGGGATGAGAAGATGGAGAGAAAAGGGGGGAGCGGGGAACTCCCATACATATTTAACAGCTGCAAAGAATTGCTGGGTTCACTAGTTATAAATAAATATTTTATTGCAGTCAAGACTGTTTTTCAACCGTTTTAAAGCAAAATCGAGGAACTGATTCGCAAATCATCCGACAATGAGGACGTTCACACATCGATACTCGAAGTGCACCGTGAACAAGGAGCGAATTTCTACCATCGAAGAACTGAATGATTGCTAGAACGTTCCGACTGCTGTTTACACAGCCTTGGTGACTACGATGAAAAACAGTCATGTATCTGTGTCACTTTGAAGTATAGGTCATCATTTAATAAAAGTTTTTCGGCCTGCCATAATAATGAGCAACTTACTTCTTGTAGTTCCCTTTCCGCAAACATTACATAATGTGGGTAGTTCGTCCTCATAATTTACTAATCTCTATAGGAATTTTGGCGCAGAGAAATATTGTTTCTCCTCTGTTGGGCTCAAATGATATTCCAGGTACCTTCGGGTTGTATTTAACGCTCCGTTAGACTGTTGAATTGTCAACGCTACCATTCAGATTTACCTTCCAATAGCTTTGTGAAATTGCCTCGCTCTGCGGATCTGTAAGGCCATTGTGGTCTCTGGCGGAACAGCCTCCAACCGACACAAGAAATCTCTTATGAAGCAATCCAGGTGAAGGCAACCGCAGCTGACAACAACCCGTCTCTCCTTCCCCACCCCCTCCCAAACACTACCCCACCCTTCCCCTTCCCCACCGCTCCCCTCCCGGGACTGCCGATCGTCACCCACCCACCCACATACACACACAAACAGAACGCTCGTAGACACAAGCCACAGCGCGTGATAGCTGACTGAGCAACCAGTAGGGCGCTAAGTTTCACATGAATCGTTTTCCCCTGCTCCTGCTTCGGTGTTGACAGTATTCACAGGTACTCTTAGTGTGAATGACGTGCAAGCAGTACTCCATCTATGAGACACGTCCACTGCAGCGTACACACTTGGAGTCAGTGCCGCAAGCGCTCTTCTGAATCATTCAAGGTGCGGAGTTTATCTTATCTTTACGACAGTTACATGCAAAGTGTGTAGATCATCTCACACTATCGCCATTCAGAGCTAATCCCTCGGATAATATCAGAGTGTGTCTTCAAGCAGGTAATTTCTTATTTGTACAGAGAACGCCGCAACTATCCGCGAATGTGATGCTTAATTTAATTTTTGTTTGACTTGACTCTTCTATAAGGAACGTCGTGATGCAGCTTACGTCATAACGCGGAAATTAACAGAAAACCAAGCATAATAATTAAATCTGGAACTTTAATATGTCCGACATTAACTAATATACAGAATACTAACAACAATATATACTACAGTATAAATGACATGTCATAGTTAACATTGCTAACAAAAATCTCATAGAGTTCTTGGTCAATTTACTTCAGATTTTTACATGTTGCTCTAATAAACGTTCGGGTGGCCGTAAACCACACATTCTTTGGTTCAAATGGCTCTGAGCACTATGGGACTTAACATCTGAGGTCATCAATACCCTAGAACTTAGAACTACTTAAACCTAACTAACCTAAGACCATCGCACACATCCATGCCCGAGGCAGGATTCGAACCTGCGACCGTAGCGGTCGCGCGGTTCCAGACTGTAGCGCCTAGAACCACGCGGCAACCCCGGCCGGCTACACATTTTAATGTATATGGTATATAAATACTTGTGTACTATATAACAGATAAGGATCTTTAACAAAAATCTCAGAAAGTGCTTGACCAATTTACTTCAAATTTTTACACAGTACTCTAATAAACGTTCGGACAGACAGAGGCTATATATAGCAAACCTAAGCTTTTAAATGAAAACAAGTCGTAAGTTAATTTTGCTACCAAAAATTTCGAAATTTTCGTTACATGATACCCTAATAACCTTTCGGACAGGCGTAGGATGTTGTTGTTGTTGTGGTCTTCAGTCCTGAGACTGGTTTGATGCAGCTCTCCATGCTACTCTATCCTGTGCAAGGCGTAGGATATGAACTTTAAAAATATGTGTGGTATATGAGTAGATATATATACTATAAACATGGAAAAGGTTAATAGAAAAATCTCAAAAAGCTCTTCAACGATCTACTTCAAATTTTTACACGATAGTGTAGTAAACTTTCAGACAGATATGTGCTACAATTTTTTTAATATGTATACGAGGGGTATGCGGAAAGTAAGGAACGATCGGTCGCGAAATGGAAACCACAGTAAAAAGCCGATGAAGCTTCGCACAAATATGTTGGGCAGTGTCTCTAGTATGCCCGTAGATGGGATAATATTGTCCTTCTCAGTTCCTGAGCGCACAGTGAGCGCCTAAAGACGCCTAGAACAATTGTGTCTCCCCCCGACTATGGGTGGCCACTGCGAGATTTCGGATTTCATGCAACCCCACATATCGTACATGTCACGCATTTCCTTCTACCTGACAGTTCTCGGCCGCGCACTGCAGGGGCAATGAAATCGCTCCTGCAGCATTCTCCCTGGGAAGTGTTTGATCGCCCACACTATGTTTTCATCTCTGCTTACTTGCACCGCTGGCTATAAATACGACGTTTTGGCAAGAATGACCTCCAGACCAGCGTAGAAAACTGTTGGAAAGCAGAGGAAGCTGACTTCTGTAGCCGCGCGGGGTAGCCGAGCGGTCTAGGGCGTCTTGTCACGGTCCTCGCGGTTTCCCCCGTCGGAGGTTCGAGTCCTCCCTCGGGCATGGGTGTGTGTGTCGTCTTTAGCATAAGTTAGTTTAAGTTAGATCAAGTAGTGTGTAAGCTTAGGGACCGATGACCTCAGCAGACTGGTCCCGTAAGACCTCACCATAAATTTCCAGTTCCCTGACTTCTGTGACGAGGGTATTGGAAAGTTAGCACAACGCTGCGACAGGTATCTAAGTCGGAGTGGTGACTATGTAGAGAAGTAGCTGTAAGGTGTAGCTAACTGTCACAAATAAAACACATTTGATTTTCATTATGGTTTCCATTTCGCTACCGATCGTTCCTTACTTTCTGAACAGCCCTCGTATTTACGAGAAACATTATTGGCGAAAACCTCGAAAAGTTTTCGACCCATTTTGTTCAATTGTTTACACAATACTCTAACATACGCTATATACTTTTCAATACGTATAGTATATAAATATATATACCATATAACAGAGAAAAATTGTTAGCAAAAATATCGAAATATTCCTGACTGAATTACTTCAAATTTTTACACTGTACTGTAACATTGGTTTGGACTGAGACACCTTGTTAGCAAAAATTCTCGAAATTTCTTGATCCCTTTACTTTTTATTTTTACACAGTACTCTAACGCAGGTTTGGACAGACATAGATTACATTTTTTATGTTTACGGTGTATAAATATTTATATGTTATATAAAAGAGAAACACTGTTAGCAAAAATTTCGATTAAGTTCTTGAGCGATTTACATCAGCTTTTTACACAGTAATCTGACAAATATTTGATTTCGGAGGACCCGGGGCAATCACTGAGGAAACTGGTTTAAATACTGAACGTCAGTGAGCGACCAATCTAGATATCTACGTATATACTCCGTGGCCACCAAGCGGTGTGTGGCGGAGGGCACAATTCGCGCCAAAGTCACATTCCCCCCCCCCCCCCCCCCCCCCTCGCCAATGTTCCATTCGCGTGTCACGCGAGGGAAAAACGATTGTCTGAACGCCTCAGTAAGAGCTCTTATTTCCCTTATCATTGAATGATGATCATTACGCGATTTGAAAGTCGGTGGTAATAATATATGCTCTACACCCTCGGTGAAGATTTGATTTCGGAATTTAGTGAGCAGCCCCTTCTGTTTAGCGCGTCGTCTGTCTGCAAGTGTCCCACTTCAAAGTTTCTATGAGATTTCTAACGCTCTCGCGATGGCTAAATGTACCAGTCATGAATCTTGCCGCTCTTCTTTGGACCTTCTTAATCTCTTGAATCAGACCCAACTGGTAAGGCTTCCATACAGACGAACAATACTCTAAGACTGGATGAACTAACGTATTGTAAGCTATTTCCTTTGTTGAAGGACTGCAACGCTTCAGGATTCTACCAATAAACCGCAATCTAGAGTTCGCCTTACCCGTTACTTGTGTAATCTGGTCATTCCACTTGCGATCATTTCGAATAGTCACACCCAAATATTTGACTGATGTTACCGCTTCCAAAGACTGATCATTTATTTTGTACTCATACATTAACGGGGATTTTCGCCTTGTTATACGCAGTAGGTTACACTTACTAATATTGAGAGATAACTGTCAGTCATTACACCACGCATTTATTTTCTGCAAATCCTCATTGGTTTGTTCACAACTTCCGTGTCATACTACTTTACTGTAGGCTACAGCATCATCGGAAAACAGTCTAAGGCCGCTGTCAATACCATCAAGAAAATCGTTTATGTAAATCGTCGGACGGGAGAGGAGGATGTCGTATGAGCCATTTAGTCCAAAACCGCTTCTCCGATAACGTTGACATGTTGTGGTCAAAGGAGTTCTGGCACCCAAATAGCCCGGATTTGAACCCCCTCGACTACTATGTTTGGAGCGTAGTCGAAAGAGTTACCAATAAGACGAGGCATCCTTATATCGCATCTCTGTGCACCGCTACCGAAGCAGCCTTCGCGGATACGGACAACGCTGTTTTAAAGAGTACGTGCGATCGCTTCATGACAAGATTGTAGGCGGTCATTGCGGCTGAAGTGGGTTACACCGAGTAATGTTACTCTTGAATGATACCAATACTTATACGTAAAAGGATTTTCATTTTCATTTGTACACTGAAGCGCCAAAGAAACTGGTATAGACATGCGTATCCAAATACAAAGATACGTAAACAGGAAGAATACGGCGGTACGATCGGCAATGAGTCTCTGGCGCAGTTGTTGGATCGGTTACTGCTGTTACAAAGGCGGGTTTGAAGATTTAAGTGATTTTGAACGTGGTGTTATAGTCGGCGCACGAGCAAAGGGACACAACATCTACGAGGTAGCGATAAAGTGGAGATTTTCCCGTACGACTATTTCACGTGTGTACCGTGAATATCAGAAATCCGGAAAAACACTAGATCTCCAGCATCGCTGCAGCCGGAAAAAGACCCTACAAGAACGGGACCAACGACGACTGAAGAGAATCGTTCAGTGTGACAGAAATGCAATCCTTCTGCACAACAAGTGTCAGCGTGCGAACCATTCTACGAAACATATTCGAGATGGGCTTGCGGAGGCGAAGGCCCACTCGTGTACCCTTGATGACTGCACGATACAAAGCTTTACGCATCCTCTGGGCCCGTCAACACCGACATTGGACTGATGACGACTGAAAACATGTTTCCTGGTCTTACGAGTCTCGTTTCAAATTGTATCGAGCGGAAGGGGACAACTTCATGGATTCACTGCTCAAGCTGGTGGAGGCTCTGCAATGGTGTGGGTGTGCGCAGCTGGAGTGATATGGGACCCCAGATACGTCCAGATACGACGTAAGCACCCTGTCTGATTACCTGCATCCGTTCGTGTCCATTGTGCATTCCGACGGACATGGGCAATACCAGCAGCACAATGCGACACCCCACACGTCCAGAATTGCTACAGACTGGTTCCAGGAACACTCTTCTGCGTTTAAACACTTCCGCTGGCCACCCAGCTCCCCAGATATGAACATTAATGGGTGTATCTGGGATGCTTTGCAACATGCTGTCCAGAAGAGATCTCCACCCCGTCGTACTCTTACAGATTTGTGGACAGCCCTGCAATGTTCATGGTGACAGTTTCCTCCAGCACTACTTCAGATATTAGTCGAGTCCATGCCACGTCGTGTTGCCGCACTTCTGCGTGCTTGCGGGGGCCTTACGCGATATTAGGCAGGTGTACCTGTTTCTTTGGCTCTTCAGTGTATTTTATTAAAGAAAAGTTTTATTTGTCTGGATTTAAGCACCTCTACTCCCCAAGTCACTTTATTATGTGAGACGGATGATTCTTTGTGTAACTCTGTTACTTCCCCCGCCCCACACCTTTTCAGATCCAGTCGCGAATGAAGCACGGGAATTACGATTGTTGGTAAGGTTCCGTGTGAGCTCAAGTGTCTCTTCTTTTAACTTCCTGGTATTTCCGCGACATAACGGTCGGAAGGCAATGTATTGGTCGGCTATCCAACGAACGTACGTTCTCGGAATCATTGGCTCAACATCTCCGAGACGCTTTGCGCTTACTAAACTGTGACGAAACGCGCAGCTCTTCTCAGGACGTTATTCTATCTCTGCTGCCAGCCTAATCTGGTAAGGGTCCTAAGCCACAGAACAGTACCTAAGCATCGGTCGAAGGAAGGTTTTATAAGCTTTCAAACGTAGTCAAATATTGAAACGTCCCCTTAGAAAAATTAATGAATTACTGTGCTGATAAACCTCTTACATTATTTGATTTTCAAACAGCTGAGCTGAACTGAACGTACTCACTCTTTACCTATTCTGATCAACACTAAACTGACACACAATATTTTTAGCGCAACGCAATCTTGACTTTCAATACAGTAAATTTGTAAGATTGGATGTCATGAACTGTTATATATATTATGACTTTTGAAGCTTTTGTCCCATTTGTTGTATTAATTGTAATAACAACGCACTGGTGTCTGAAACATGTTCCTCAGTGCTTTTCGGCAGTGCATTTGCACCGGCAACATTCACATTTTGACAAGCAGAAAATGTGTCTTGACTTATTTGAGAAAACGGTGAGGACCCAAAACCTGAATCTACAGTATTTGCGAGATTGTGTCCTGTCATTTCGGATTCCTGAGGCGAGCTGTTGCTGACCAATCGATCAATAATGCTCCCCTGTTCACTAATTGTTTCACTGCCTACACCATTATTTGCAGCCCGCTCCATTTCCCTATGCACAATTACCAAATTACTACTTTGAACATTAGTTAATTCATTACATGATGGCACTAACACACTGCTTTCGTCTTCACTGTCATTTCTCAGTTTACTTTGGAGCCTTGTATTACGTTTTTCACATGCCATTATTGTCGCAATATTTCACATGACAACACAGAAAAACACAATTTGAAGAGCAAAAATAAGAGAACACATTAACATAGCACTGAAAATAATATCTAGTTAATTGCAAGCGCAGCTGTGAAATACTTGGTGCAAATCTACATGCATGCCACAACAACAATGAAAGACTGCAACTACAAAGGAGATTCTCTCTACAATTATGCACTAGCAATAAACAATAGCTACACTAATTACACAAACTACAAGAAAAAAATCAGAAGATTCCAGTGAGGTATCCTGGCAGGGTCGCCATATGAAACGTCCCCTTAGAAATATTATACAAGACTGTGCTTAAACTGACACACAATATTTTTAGCGCAACGCAATCTGACTTTCAAAAATCCCTACAAAAGAATGGCCCTGACTAACATTAACCTATACCTTTCACAAATCACTTACCTCACCAAAAATCTTCGTTACTCGAACTACTGCAATACAGCGAGCGCCACTACTGCCAGCTAAATAAAAGATTCAAACTACTGAAGGCACTAACTACTGATAGGCATAGTTAGCAAATGAAAGATTTTG
Organism: Schistocerca piceifrons; assembly: GCF_021461385.2. Lineage (NCBI taxonomy): Eukaryota > Metazoa > Arthropoda > Insecta > Orthoptera > Acrididae > Schistocerca > Schistocerca piceifrons. The sequence continues at coordinate 39,699,363 of NC_060145.1, read as the reverse complement.
ATAGAGAACAAACATTGTATTTACCTTAATAGTGTTCAAAAGTCATGATATACGTAGCAGTTCATGACATACAGTCTTACAAATTTACTGTGTCTGATGGACACACGTCCAGATCATCCGCTCTCAAAACTCCGCCATTTCTCTCTCCACATCCACCACTGCTGGCGGCTCACCTCCAACTGCGCAACGCTACGCGCTGTTAACAGCCAACTGCCCAACACTACAATAGCATATACTCCAACAATGCAAACCAACCACAGCCTTCACACAGCACAGTCAGTGATTTTCATATAGAGCGCTACGTGGCGTTACCAACATAAAAACCTAAACAGCCTACTTACAATATGAAATAAAAAGCGTTTCAGATGTTGTCTGTTCATTCATTGAATTCAAGTCTTTCATTCGCCTTCCCTAATAACGGTTTTGCTTGATTGTCCATTACATATCGTATTTCAGTACTAGCTCCACTTACACGATATGATGCTCTCAAGCTCTCCACCGCAAATCTTCTAATCGGAAAGTAACGGGTCCTTTCTCTTTGCTATAGGCATTATTTTGCATATATCCACGTTTTAAAAGTATTGCCTTTCATTAAATTTAGTGAAAATTTTCTCCAAGTCTTTCTGTATTTTCTTACGATCGTCCGGCGGCCATAGTTTCCTATACACAATAGTATCATAAGTGAACAACCTTATAGCGCTGCTGATCCTACCACGAAGAACATATTACACCTCTTTGAGACACGTCCGATGCGACTTTCGTTTTTTTAGTGCATTTCTTATCCTCTGGCCTCGCAATCCGCCGATCAGTCATCGTTTGACCTGAGGCAAAAACGTATAAAAAAAGTTTACAAGCCAGTCACGTGCTCCCCTAAGGCAGTATGTTTTGTCTTTGTCGCTTCGTTTCTATTTGCGATCGCCGTCCAACAAAACGCACTGGATTCTACTAGTCAAATATTCATCGAGCGGGTCACATTTCTGCGATGATTGTTGCTATGAATGTATTTTTGTTAACAGTTGGCAATGTGGTACTGTGCTGAACGTTTTATGGGATCCTTCGAAGGCGGACTGCCTGTCCACCTGCAGCTATTGTTTGCAGGATATCCTATAGGAATAAAGCCAGCTGTTTTTCACGAAGTGGTTTTTCCGGAATTCATACTGATTCTTCGAGAGGAACTAGTTTTCTCCAGGATCGACATATTTGAGCTTACAATATGGTCTCGAATACTGCGATAATCTGACCTCATTGTTAGGGTCTGTAAATGTGGGCGTCAGATGTCATATCTTTTTTTGTAAACAGGATTGACTGCACTCTTTCTCAGTCACGGGTGACTATCGGCTAAGCATGAAGTTCTCGGCAAAATTAGGAAAACAGCGTACTAAGAGTAAAATGTAGTTTAAAATATAACTGGAATTCCATGTCCTTTAAGTAGTCTTAATTATATTCCAGTACGAGGTTTGCTTATATCAGTATCTCCCATTTGTGAATCTACACGACGGTCAAATATTAGTACGGTAGTGTAAATACAATTTTAAATGCAGAATTTAATATTTATGTTTTCTGTATGCTGGCTTCAATTTGAGCACCACAGGCATTCACGGGAAGCTGAATGGTTCAAATGGCTCTGAGCACTATGGGACTTAACTACTGAGGTCATCAGTCCCCTAGAACTTAGAACTACTTAAACCTAACTAACCTAAGGACATCACACACATCCATGCCCGAGGCAGGATTCGAACCTGCGACCGCAGCGGTCACGCGGTTCCAAACTGACGCGCTTAGAACCGCACGGCCACACCGGCCGGCAAGCTGAATGGGAAGTTTAGTTCCATTCATTATAAACGACCACAACTTACGAAGATTTTCTACAAGATAATGCTTTAGGACCTGACTGAAAATCCCTGAAGCCTTCATGCATAGCCCTTCTAACCGATGCACAAACTCTTTCGTTCCGTCAGAATTAATTTTGCCTCGTTCCCGTTATACTTTCTCGCAAGCCAAAAATACCATCTGATGCCCGTAATATTTCTTTTGGTGCATCCTGCACGAAAAGCAACCTAATTCTGTGAAGCCCTGGCGCCAAAAAAACAGACTTGTGACGAATATCTCAGCCAATATGCGAGTCTATTTCCTACGTTGACAAATGTACAATATTCAAGAACGAACCTAAAAAGAATTCTTTGAGTAATGTCCTTCGCACGCGATTTGCATGTCCCCAGTATCTGCAGTCTGGAATTTGCATCTTCCACCGTTTGATTTACTCCGTCGTTCAAACCTTCATCAACCCCGGAGGGCACCCTAAATGTTTGTCTGTTGTATCAACCTGTAAAGAATTTTCACCGGAGATGTAGACGAACAATCTTTTATCTTATCTACTAGCCTGTTTATGTCGCCTCATGTTGCATTTGCTTATCTGTTACGAGTCATCTGGCGCTTGTTGCATAGGATGTTACTTTTGTAGGTCTTTCTGTATTCAGTAACGGTTTTCTAGCATCACATTGTAAAATGTGTAACGTTGTCCTCCTACATCTGTATGCATGCTTGGCACACCATGATACGGTTTGTAGAGGAGGCCATTATCCACACTTCCCAAAATGTTTATGCAACTCTAAACAGGTATTACTGTTTACGCATGCTATTGTGTGATATAACGTATTTAGTGTGTCGATAAACTCCGTGATGGTGTGTTTCATCTCCTGAATCTATCTATGGGAGCACCAATACGAATTAAAGCGTAAAATGATAGCTTCAGTACAGGAAAAGGTACAATGTGTTGTGTGGATGGCTGAGATGAAAACTCCAAACATGGTTTAACATAGGCGCAACGTAAGTTACGGCAAACTGATGAAATTTACAGCTGAAAAGAAGAAAAGCAGCAGTCAACTACCAACTTCTGTCGAAAACAACAGAACAGTGTTTACAGGAGTATCATTCAAGTCAGTGAGGCAGGCATTACCTCACCCTCAAGTGCTGAAAACCTTACGTAATGTTTCAACTAGATGGGGCACAACGTCAATGGACAATAAACATCCGGGAGTCTCTGCGTGAACAATATCCATATCGGTGGACAGGAAGACATTGCCTAATCTCACGGCCGCCAAGATAGCTGAAAATTTTACACCTCTTACGGTAATCCAACTTGTCACAGGTGCAAGACCGACGAACGATATTCGAGAATTTTACGAACAGGGGTTTTGTTAGCACCATTTTTGTGCGTAAATCACTTTCCATTACAATTCTCCCAAAAAATCAGAGTGAGCCATCTGCTTACTCCGCGGTTATATTTACAAGTACACTCCTGGAAATGGAAAAAAGAACACATTGACACCGGTGTGTCAGACCCACCATACTTGCTCCGGACACTGCGAGAGGGCTGTACAAGCAATGATCACACGCACGGCACAGCGGACACACCAGGAACCGCGGTGTTGGCCGTCGAATGGCGCTAGCTGCGCAGCATTTGTGCACCGCCGCCGTCAGTGTCAGCCAGTTTGCCGTGGCATACGGAGCTCCATCGCAGTCTTTAACACTGGTAGCATGCCGCGACAGCGTGGACGTGAACCGTATGTGCAGTTGACGGACTTTGAGCGAGGGCGTATAGTGGGCATGCGGGAGGCCGGGTGGACGTACCGCCGAATTGCTCAACACGTGGGGCGTGAGGTCTCCACAGTACATCGATGTTGTCGCCAGTGGTCAGCGGAAGGTGCACGTGCCTGTCGACCTTGGACCGGACCGCAGCGACGTACGGATGCACGCCAAGACCGTAGGATCCTACGCAGTGCCGTAGGGGACCGCACCGCCACTTCCCAGCAAATTAGGGACACTGTTGCTCCTGGGGTATCGGCGAGGACCATTCGCAACCGTCTCCATGAAGCTGGGCTACGGTCCCGCACACCGTTAGGCCGTCTTCCGCTCACGCCCCAACATCGTGCAGCCCGCCTCCAGTGGTGTCGCGACAGGCGTGAATGGAGGGACGAATGGAGACGTGTCGTCTTCAGCGATGAGAGTCGCTTCTGCCTTGGTGCCAATGATGGTCGTATGCGTGTTTGGCGCCGTGCAGGTGAGCGCCACAATACGACCGAGGCACACAGGGCCAACACCCGGCATCATGGTGTGGGGAGCGATCTCCTACACTGGCCGTACACCACTGGTGATCGTCGAGGGGACACTGAATAGTGCACGGTACATCCAAACCGTCATCGAACCCATCGTTCTACCATTCCTAGACCGGCAAGGGAACTTGCTGTTCCAACAGGACAATGCACGTCCGCATGTATCCCGTGCCACCCAACGTGCTCTAGAAGGTGTAAGTCAACTACCCTGGCCAGCAAGATCTCCGGATCTGTCCCCCATTGAGCATGTTTGGGACTGGATGAAGCGTCGTCTCACGCGGTCTGCACGTCCAGCACGAACGCTGGTCCAACTGAGGCGCCAGGTGGAAATGGCATGGTAAGCCGTTCCACAGGACTACATCCAGCATCTCTACGATCGTCTCCATGGGAGAATAGCAGCCTGCATTGCTGCGAAAGGTGGATATACACTGTACTAGTGCCGACATTGTGCATGCTCTGTTGCCTGTGTCTATGTGCCTGTGGTTCTGTCAGTGTGATCATGTGATGTATCTGACCCCAGGAATGTGTCAATAAAGTTTCCCCTTCCTGGGACAATGAATTCACGGTGTTCTTATTTCAATTTCCAGGAGTGTATGTGGTCGACCTACGTTAAATCGCTCCAAACAGAAACACCTTCGTACTTGAAAGGTGAGACTGATTCCAGAAACTGGCTTCTGACCGCGTAGGCCAACATTACCGGACTTCTCTGTCTGGTTATGTGCTTTACCGTATACTTACACTTTCTGATCAAAAATATTCGGACACATGCTAGTACATATAAATATGTGGTGTAGCCACTCTTCACCTCTGCTGGGGACACTTCAGCGGGGTGTCTGAATGTCTGTAGAGAATTGGTAGCCCATCCTTCCTCAAGGGGCGGAACCAGAGAAGTTGGTGCTATTGGATGGTGGGGTTTGGAGCGAAGCCGACATTGTAAATCATTCCATAGGTGTTCCGCCACGTTCAGATCGGGAATCTGCGCAGGTCAATTCATTTCAGGAATTTTATTGTCCACAAAACCATTGCCTCACAGATGATGCATTGTGACAGGGAGTATTGTCATAGTGATACAAACAATCACCGTCTCCGAAATGTCCCTCTGTTGTACGCAGTACACGGTGCTGTAGAATGTGTTCATATCCGTCGTCATTTAGTGTTTCCTTGTGTGCAACAAGAGGACACACACTAACCTCGAAAGACACCCGCATATCATATCCCTAATTGCTCCGTACTTTTGACACTGCACATCTCTGACCGAACACGCTGAGCTACCGTGCCGGCACCACTCTGAACAACTAGTCTCCTGTCATCCATCGTCGAGTGGCGTCTATGTTTACACCATCTATAGAGCAGCTCTACCATCCTACCCCACTCTTTTAACTCCCTACGCACACTTACAGTCCTGACTTGACTTCTGATAGCACTTTAAGAACTCGCTAGCGATTCCTTCCGCTGATTTCGTGGGATTTTTTTTTTACAACTACCCTTCCTCAATGCTCGACGGTCCCTTCGTCGGTACATGACATCTGCTCTGTCTCGGTTTAGCTGTGGTGGTTCTTTCGCGTTTCCACTTCACAATTCCACCACCAACAATCGACTTGGGCAGCTTTAGAAGGGTTGAAATGTCCCTGATGAATCTGTTACTCAGGTGGCGTCCAATAAGTAGACTACATTCTCATTCACTGATTCATTCTGCTATTACTGCTTCTCTGTCGACAACACAGTACTCACCACCTCCTTTTTATATTGATGAGTCCGTTTCTCCTAACGTTTAGTGCAGAATTCCGCATTACCTAAAGGTGCCAGCATACTTCCGGTCAGATAGTGCATTTAACTAACATTGCACTAACCAAGTGCAAGTCTCTCTGTTTTTCAGGGCAAGTTTCTGATGATGCTCCATTGGGCGATTAATATTATTCACCAGGTCAGTTACACATACACTCCTGGAAATTGAAATAAGAACACCGTGAATTCATTGTCCCAGGAAGGGGAAACTTTATTGACAAATTCCTGGGGTCAGATACATCACATGATCACACTGACAGAACCACAGGCACATAGACACAGGCAACAGAGCATGCACAATGTCGGCACTAGTACAGTGTATATCCACCTTTCGCAGCAATGCAGGCTGCTATTCTCCCATGGAGACGATCGTAGAGATGCTGGATGTAGTCCTGTGGAACGGCTTACCATGCCATTTCCACCTGGCGCCTCAGTTGGACCAGCGTTCGTGCTGGACGTGCAGACCGCGTGAGACGACGCTTCATCCAGTCCCAAACATGCTCAATGGGGGACAGATCCGGAGATCTTGCTGGCCAGGGTAGTTGACTTACACCTTCGAGAGCACGTTGGGTGGCACGTGATACATGCGGACGTGCATTGTCCTGTTGGAACAGCAAGTTCCCTTGCCGGTCTAGGAATGGTAGAACGATGGGTTCGATGACGGTTTGGATGTACCGTGCACTATTCAGTGTCCCCTCGACGATCACCAGTGGTGTACGGCCAGTGTAGGAGATCGCTCCCCACACCATGATGCCGGGTGTTGGCCCTGTGTGCCTCGGTCGTATTGTGGCGCTCACCTGCACGGCGCCAAACACGCATACGACCATCATTGGCACCAAGGCAGAAGCGACTCTCATCGCTGAAGACGACACGTCTCCATTCGTCCCTCCATTCACGCCTGTCGCGACACCACTGGAGGCGGGCTGCACGATGTTGGGGCGTGAGCGGAAGACGGCCTAACGGTGTGCGGGACCGTAGCCCAGCTTCATGGAGACGGTTGCGAATGGTCCTCGCCGATACCCCAGGAGCAACAGTGTCCCTAATTTGCTGGGAAGTGGCGGTGCGGTCCCCTACGGCACTGCGTAGGATCCTACGGTCTTGGCGTGCATCCGTGCGTCGCTGCGGTCCAGTCCCAGGTCGACGGGCACGTGCACCTTCCGCCGACCACTGGCGACAACATCGATGTACTGTGGAGACTTCACGCCCCACGTGTTGAGCAATTCGGCGGTACGTCCACCCGGCCTCCCGCATGCCCACTATACGCCCTCGCTCAAAGTCCGTCAACTGCGCATACGGTTCACGTCCACGCTGTGGCGGCATGCTACCAGTGTTAATGACTGCGATGGAGCTCCGTATGCCACGGCAAACTGGCTGACACTGACGGCGGCGGTGCACAAATGCTGCGCAGCTAGCGCCATTCGACGGCCAACACCGCGGTTCCTGGTGTGTCCGCTGTGCCGTGCGTGTGATCATTGCTTGTACAGCCCTCTCGCAGTGTCCGGAGCAAGTATGGTGGGTCTGACACACCGGTGTCAATGTGTTCTTTTTTCCATTTCCAGGAGTGTATATAACGAGTCGTACGTTGCAGGAACGTACGCTCTCAGAGTGGACCTCTCCGTGATGTGCAACGCCTCTGCTGCAACTGTAGTTTATGAGCATGTCCGGAACCCTCTCGCGCTTGCACAGTGAACCCGTCACCAAGAGAGTCGCTCTTCTTTGGATCTTCTCTGTATCCTTTATTAACTCCACATGTTAAGGATCCCGTATTGACGAGAAGTACTCAAGAATCGACTGAACAAGTATTTTGTAAGCCATCCCTTTCGCAGATTAATTACGTTTCCTTAGGATTCTTTCAGTCAATCTTAGCCTGACACCTCCTCCTCCTAAAAATTAATTTTATGTGTTCATTTAACTTTAGGATAGTAATGGTTGTTACCATTTCTAGTAACTTACTGTCTATATCTACATCTACGTCTACATGGATTCTTTGCAAATCACACTTAAGTGCCTGGCACAGGGTTTGTCGAACCACCTTCACAATAATTCTTCATTATTCCACTCTCGAACAGCGCTCGGAAAAAAACTAACGTCTGTATCTTTCGTGTGAGCTCTGATTTCCCTTGTTTTATTATAATGATCGTTTCTCCCTATGTATGTCTGCGTCAACAAAATAGTTTCGCATTCGGAGAAGAAAGGTGGTGATTGAAATTTCGTGAGAAGATTCCGCCGCAACGAAAAACGCGTTTGTTTTAACGGTGTCCAGCCCAAATCCTGTATCATGTCAGTGACACTCACTGCCCTATTTCACGGTAGTACAAAACGTGCTGCCCTTCTTTGAACTTTCTCGGTGTATTCCGTTAATCCTATCTGGTAAGGATCTCACACCGCGCTGCAGCACTCCAAAAGAAGAAAAGGACAAAGCGTACCGTAGGCAGTCTCTTTACTACTTTAGATCTATTGCATCTTCTAAGTGTTTTGCCAATAAAACCCAGTCTTTGGTTCGCCTTCCCTACGACATTCTCTACGTCTTCTTCCCAATTTAAGGTGTTCGTATCTGTAATTCCTAGGTATTTAGTTGAACTTACAGCCTTTAGATTCGACTGATTTATCGTGTAACCGAAGTTTAATGGATTCCTTTTACCACTCATATGGATTACCTCACACTTTTCTTTTATTAGCGTCTACTGCCAATTTTCGCGCCATACAGATATCTTTTCTAAATAGTTTAGCAATTTGTTTCGATCTCCTGGTAACTTTACTAGAAGATAAACGACAGCATCATGTGCAAACATCGTAAGATGGCTGCTCAAATTGTCTTCTAAATCGTTTATATACAGGGCCTATAACACTACGTTGGGGAACGCCAGAAATCACTTCTGTTTTACTCGATGACTTGCCGTCAGTTACATGAATCCAGTCACATAACTGAGACGATATTGCATAAGCATGCAATCTGACTACAAGCCACTTATGAGGTACAATGTCAAAAGCCTTCAGGAAACCTAGAAATACGAAATCAATTTGAAATTCCTTGACAGTATCATTCAGCGCTTTGTGTGAGTTAAGAGCTAGTCGTGTCTCACAAGAACGACGTTTTCTAAATCCGTGTTGACTGTGTCTCAATAGACCGTTCTCTCTGAGGTAATTTATAATGTTCGAACACAATATATGTTCCAAAATCCTTCTGCATATCGACGTTAATGATATGGGCCTGTAATTTAGTGGGTTACTCTTACTGTCTTTCCTGAATACTGGTGTGACCTCTGCATCTTTCCAGTCTTTGGGTAGTAATCTTTCGCCGAGAGAGCGGTTGTATATGATTGTTAAGTATGGAGCTATTGCATCAGAATACTCTGAAAGGAACCTAACTGGTATACGGTCTGGACTGGAAGACTTGTTTTTTATTAAGTGATTTAAGTTACTTCACTACCCCGAGGATATCTACTTCCAGCCGCGCGGGATTAGCCGAGCGGTCTAGGCGCTGCAGTCATGGACAGTGCGGTTGGTCCCAGCGGAGGTTCGAGTCCTCCCTCGAGCATGGATGTGTGTGTTTGTCCTTAGGATAATTTAGGTTAAGTAGTGTGTAAGCTTGGGGACTGACGACCTTAGCTGTTAAGTCCCATAAGATTTCACACACACATTTTATCTACTTGTAGGTCACTGATGTTGGCAGCTGTTCTTGATTCGAATGCTGGAATATTTACTTCGTCTTGTTTGGTGAAGGAATTTCGGAAGGCTGCGTTTAGTAACTCTGCCTTATCAGCACTGTTCAAACGTGTGTGAATTCCTAAGGGACCAAGCTGCGGAGGTCATTGGTCCCTAGATTTACATACTACTTAAACTAACTTATGCTAAGAACAACACACATACCCAAGCTCGAGGGAGGACTCGAATCTCCGGCGGGAGGGGCCGCGCAATCCGTGACGTGGCGCCTCTAACCGCGCGGCCACTCCGCTCGGCTGTCGCAGCACTGTCAGCAATAGTATTTCCATTGCTATGACGCAGAGAATGCATTGATTGTGTCTTGCCGCTAGCATACTTTACATGCGACGAGAAGCTCTTTGGAATTCTTGCCAGGTTTCGAGATAAAATTTCGTTGTGGAAATTATTGCAAACATCTCACTTTGAAGTGCCTAATTTCGAGCTTCCGTAAAAGATCGCCAGCCTTGGATATATTGCGTTCGTTTAAATTTGGTATGCTTTTTTCGTTGCTTCTGCAACAGTCAATTGTCAACTGTATACCGTGACAGTAATGGATCTGTCTGCTCTTATGTTCAGGGTTAAGAGTCAATCCCTGCACCAAATGCGATCCTCTGCTGGTCTTCCCGTGTTGCACCTTCTACATCTACATCTACACTCCGCAAGCCACCCAAAGGTGTGTGGTGGAGGGCACTTTACGTGTCACTATCATTACCTCCCTTTCCTCTTCCAGTCGCGTATGGTTCGTGGGAAGAACGACTGCCGGAAATCCTCCGTGCGCGCTCGAATCCTCGGGAGGTATAAGTAGGAGGAAGCAATATATTCGATACCTCATCCAGAAACGCACCCTCCCGAAACCTGGACAGCAAGCTACACCGCGATGCAGAGCGCCTCTCTTGCGGAGTCTGCCACTTGAGTATGCTAAACATCTCCGTAACGCTATCATGCTTACCAAATAACCCTGTGACGAAACGCACCGCTCTTCTTTGGATCTTCTCTATCTCCTCTGTCAACCCGACCTGGTACGGATCCCACACTGATGAGCAATACTCGAGTATAGGTCGAACGAGTGTTTTGTAAGCCACCTCGTTTGTTGATGGATTACATTTTGTAAGGACTCTCCCAATGAATCTCAACCTGGCACCTGCCTTACCAACAATTAATTTTATATGATCATTCCACTTCAAATCGTTCCGTACACATACTCCCAGATATTTTACAGAAGTAACTGCTACCAGTGTTTGTTCTGCTATCATATAATCATATAATAAAGGCTCCTTCTTTCTATGTATTCACAATACATTACATTTGTCTATGTTAAGGGTCAGTTGCCACTCCCTGCACCAAGTGCCTATCCGCTGCAGATCTTCCTGCATTTTGCTGCAATTTTCTAATGCTGCAACTTCTCTGTATACTGCAGCATCATCCGCGAAAAGCCTTCCCGGCTCTGTCAGCGAACAGCCTCCTAAGCCACAATACAGATCGTTTTTATTTACACACTTTGCAAATTAATTAAAGCATCACTTTTTTTAAACCCCGTCATTTTACCTAATTGCTACGCAGATGTGTGAAATTTAGCCCAAAGGTGCCTACAACCTTGCTCTACAGGGGCGTAAAAATATGGCACCCTGCGATTCACCCACAGGCTCTGCGACGCTTCCAACAGCAAGGTATCGATACATGCGAAAAGAAGGGCAAAGATAAGATACTCATGCGAGGTGTATGCAGGGCCAGTTCGAGAGCATTTTTCCCCATAAAAGCGACTTATCATTCTGTGCCCACCCGTCCCTCCCACCCAGCCACCTCCTATGTACTTTTTCTTCGAGCACTTTCATTCGTGTTAGTTTTCGCTACTAATTGTGGTACACACTGTACTTGAGAGCACCTCTCAACTTGGCGTCCCAGACGGCCGCTACTAACTTTGTCACGTTCTGTATAGAAATCCTACAGTTGTGGCGCCTCTGGCACTTCTCACAGCTTAGTGACTCAAGTGGCAGCTTGTGTCGCTTGTGCAGTTCTGGGTGTTCTGACGTGATTGTGGACGCACGACGAGAATTAACAGACTCTGAACGCGAAATGGTAGTTGGAGCTAGACGCATGAGACATTCCATTTCGGAAATCGTTAGGGAATTCAGTATTCCGAGAACCACAGTCTCAAGAGTGTGCCGAGAACACGAAATTTAGGTATTAACTCTCATCTACATCTACATCCATATTCCGCAAGCCACCTGACGGTGTGTGGCGGATGGTACTTTGAGTACCTCTATCGGTTCTCCCTTCTATTCCAGTCTCTTATTGTTCGTGGAAAAAAAAAGATTGTCAGTATGCCTCCGTGTGGGCTCTAATCTCTCTAACTTTATCCTCATGGTCTCTTCGCGAGATATACGTAGGAGGGAGCAATATACTGCTTGACTCCTCGGTGAAGGTATGTTCTCGAAACTTCAACAAAAGCCCGTACCGAGCTACTGAGCGTCTCTCCTGCAGAGTCTTCCACTGGATTTTATCTATCATCTCCGTAACCCTTTCGCGATTACTAAATGATCCTGTAACGAAGCGCGCTGCTGTCCGTTGGATCTTCTCTATCTCTTCTATCAACCCTATCTGGTACGGATCCCACACTGGTGACCAATATTCAAGCAGTGGGCGAACAAGTGTACTGCAACCTACTTCCTTTGTTCTCGGACTGCATTTCCTTAGGATTCTTCCAATGAATCTCAGTCTGGCATCTGCTTTACCGACGATTAATTTTATATGGTCATTCCATTTTAAATCACTCCTAATGCCTACTCCAAGATAATTTATGGAATTAACTGCTTCCAGTTGCTGACCTGCTATATTGTAGCTAAATTATAAGGGATCTTTCTTTCTATGTATTCGCAGCACATTACACTTGTCTACATTGAGATTCAATTGCCATTCCCTGCCCCATGCGTCAATTCGCTGCAGATCCTCCTGCATTTCAGTACAATTTTCCATTGTTACAACCTCTCGATATACTACAGCATCATCCGCAAAAAGCCTCAGTGAACTTCCGATGTTATCCACAAAGTCATTTATATATATTGTGAATAGCAACGGTCCTACGACACTCCCCTGCAGCACACCTGAAATCACTCTTACTTCGGAAGACTTCTCTCCATTCAGAATGACATGGTGCGTTCTGTTATATAGGAACTCTTCAATCCAATCACACAATTGGTATGATAGTCCATACGCTCTTACTTTGTTCATTAAACAACTGTGGGGAACTGTATCAAACGCCTTGCGGAAGTCAATAAACACGGCATCTACCTGGGAACCCGTGTCTATGGCCCTCCGGGTCTCGTGGACGAATAGCGCGAGCTGGGTTTCACACGATCGTCTTTTTCGAAACCCATGCTGACTCCTACAGAGTAGGTTTCTACTCTCCAGAATAGTCATTGTACTCGAACATAATACGTGCTCCAAAGTTCTACATCTGATCGACGTTAGAGATATAGGTCTATAGTTCTGCACATCTGTTCGACGGCCCTTCTTGAAAACGGCGATGACCTGTGCCCTTTTCTAATCCTTTAGAACGCTACGCTCTTCTAGAGACCTACGGTAGACAGCTGCAAGAAGGGGGGCAAGTTCCTTCGCGTACTCTGTGTAAAATCGAACTGGTATCCAATCAGGTCCAGCGGCCTTTCCTCTTTTGAGCGATTTTAATTGTTTTTCTATCCCTCTGTCATCTATTTTTATGTCTACCATTTTATCATCTGTGCGACAATCTAGAGAAGGAACTACAGTGCAGTCTTCCTCTGTGAAACAGCTTTGGAAAAAGACATTTAGTATTTCGGCCTTTAGTCTGTCATCCTCTGTTTCAGTACCATTTTGGTCACAGAGTGTCTGGACATTTTGTTTTGATCCACCTACCGCTGGCGGGAAACGCAGTGGCCGACGACCGTCACTTAACGGCCGAGAACAGAGGCGTTTGCATAGAGGTGTCAGTGCTAACAGATAAGAAGCACTGCGTGAAACAACCTCAGAAATCAATGTGGGACGTATGACGAACGCATCTGTTGGGACAGTGGGCGAAATTTAGCGTTCATGGGCTATACCGACGAGAGCGCTACTGCTAACAATACAACATCGCCTGCGGCACCTCTCTTGGACTCGCGACGATGTTGGTTGGACCCTAGACGACTGGAAAACCGTGACATGGTTAGACGAGTCCGGATTTCAGTTGGTATGAGACGATGGTGGGGTTCGAGTGAGGCACTGACCCCATGAAGCCATGGACCTACGTTATCAACAAGGCATTGTGCAAGCTACTTGTGGCTACATAATGACGTGGGCTGTGTTTACATGGAGCATTGTCTAAAAATGGTTATGTTCGGCTCCTTGGAGATCATTTGCAGCTATTCATAATCTTCCCAAGTCCGCAACTCGTGGTGTCGCGGTAGCGTTCTCGCTTCCTGAGCACGGGGTCCCGGATTCGATTCCCGGCGGGGTCAGGGAGTTTCACCTGCCTCGTGATGACTGGGTGTTGTTGTGTCGTCTTCATCATCATCATTCATCGCCATTATGGTCGGAGGAAGGCGGTGGCAAACCACCTTGCCTAGTACGGCGGTGGGGATCTCTCCGTCTAGGAGTGTGGGACTTTATCTACATCTAGGTGATTACTCTGCTATTCACAATAAAGTGCCTGGCAGAGGGTTCAATGAACCACTTTCATGCTGTCTCTCTACCGTTCCACTCTCGAACGGCACGCGGAAAAAACGAGCACTTAAATTTTTCCGTGCGAGCCCTGATTTCTCTTATTTTATCGTGATGATCATTTCTCCCTGTGTAGGTGGGTGTCAACAGCATGTTTCCGCAATCGGAGGAGAAAACTGGCGATTGAATTTTCATGAGAAGATCCCGTCGCAACGAAACACGCCTTTGTGTTAACTATTGCCACTCCAATTCAGGTATCATGTCTGTGACACCATTTCCTCTATTTCGCGATAATACAAAACGAGCTGCCCTTCTCTGTACTTTTTCGATGTCATCCGTCAGTCCCACCTGATGCGGATCCCACACCGCACAGTAGTACTCCAGAATATGGCGGACAAGCGTAGTGTAAGCAGTCTCTTTGGTAGACCTGTTGCACATTCTAAGTGTTCTGCCAATGAGTCGCAGTCATCGGTTTGTTTTCCCCACTACATTATCTATGTGATCGCTCCAATTTAGGTTACTTTTAGTTGTAATCCCTAAGTATTTAGTTGAATTTACAGCCTTCAGCTTTGTGTGACTTACCGCGTAATCGAAATTTAGCTGATTCCTTTTAATACTCATGTGAATAACTTCGCACTTTTCTTTCTTCAGGGTCAATTTCCACTTTTCGCACCATACAGATATCTTATCTAAATCAATTTGCAAGTCGTTTTGACCATCTGATGACTTTAAAAGACAGTAAATAACAACATCGTCTGCAAACAATCTAAGACGGCTACTCAGATTGTCACCTACGTCGTTAATATAGATTAGGAACAATAGAGGGACTATAACACTTCCTTGGGGAACGCCGGATATTACTTCTGTTTTACTCGATGACTTTCCGTCTATTACTACGAACTGTGACCTTTCTGACAGGAAATCACGAATCCAGTCGCACAACTGAGGCGATACTCCGTATGCACGCAGTTTGATTAGAAGACGCTTGTGAGGAACGATGTCGAAAGCCCTCTGGAAGTCTAAAAATATAGAATCAATTTTACGTCCCCTGTCGATAGCACTTATTACTTCATGAGTATAAAGAGCTAGTTGTCTTTCACAAGAACGATATTTTCTGAATCCGTGCTGACTATATGTCAATAAATCGTTTTCTTCGAGGTACTTCATAATGTACTAATACAGTATATGTTCTAAAACCCTACTGCAAATCGACGTTAGTGATATAGGCCTGTAATTCAGCGAATTACTCCTACTTCCCTTTTTGGGTATTGGTGTGACCTGTGCAATTTTCCAGTCTTTATGTATGTATCTTTCTGTGAGCGAGTGGATGTATATAATTGCTAAATATGGAGCTATTTTATCAGCATACTCTGAGAGGAACCTGTCTGGTATACAATCTGGACCGGAGGCCTTGCCTTTATTAAGTGATTTAAGCTGCTTTGTTACACCGAGGATATCTACTTCAATGTTTCTCATCTTGGCAGTTGTTCTTGATTGGAATTCAGGGATATTTACTTCGTGTTCTTTGGTGAAGGAGTTTCGGAAAACCGTGTTTAATAACTCTGCTTTAGTGGCACTGTCATCAGTGACTTCACCGTTGTTATCGCCCAGTGAAGGTATTGATTGTGTCTTGGCACTGGTGTGCTTTATGTATGACCAGAATCTCTTTGGGTTTTCTGCCAGAATTTCGTTGTGGAAATTATTAAAAGCATCTCGCATTGAAGTACGCGCCATATTTCGAACTTCTGTAAAACATCATCATCATCATTATCAATGTTCCCAAACGATCACCCGACGTGAGTCCCATCGAACATTTATGGGACATTATCGAGAGGTCAGTTGGCGCACAGAATTCTGACCGGCAACACTTTCACAATTATGGACGGCTATGGAGGCAGCATGACTTAATATTCCTTCAGTGGTCTTCCAATGACTTGTTGACGCCACGCCACGTCGGACTGCCTCACTAATCCGACGCGATGTTAGGAGATATCCCATGACTGTTGTCATCTCAGTGTAATCCTCATTCAGTGCTTCTTCGCTCCCCTAGAGAGTTCGGTAATTAGGACTACGGATGCCTCGCTTTTACAGTATTGTGTACTATCGTGTGCGAGTGTGTCCGACAGTGCATCTGACTGCATTGCGTAACGAGTTCGTAACCAGCTAGCGCCCACCTAGAACAGACAGGCTAAGCGACATCGCAGTATACAACAAAGGACTACGCGCAAATCGTGGTTCATGATCTTGGCCTACACACCGTTCGTAGCTGCGTTCTAGAACTGATGAACGAGAATTAGTCAGCGGAATTTCGGCTTATTACCGTTTCCGTCGTAATTCAGAGAAGTTGTGTATTTCGAAAAATAACGTTATACGCAAGCAGAAAAATGTTACAGGATTTTAAATTGACCTAAAGTTAGAAATTATGAATTATGGAGCAGGTGCTCTGCTCTCGTACAGAGACTTTCCTGGAACTCGAACAACTCAGTGAACCCTAGTTTGCTCTTTCTATATCAAATGCATAAGGAAATATACGAGGATTGGAACTTAAATAGTGGCAACTATTTATTCACAACCGATACAAAAGAGTTACATGTTTGCACCCGTTACTGTCCTTCAGAGTAGTCACTAGCGTTGTGTAGAACCCGTTGCCAGCGATGTGGGAGGCGTATTATACCGTTAGCAGAGCCTGTTCTGTTGATGGTGATTCTCGTGTACGACTGTGATGGTGTTATCCTAACGCATCACGTTCCTCCACGGCAGACCGTCAGCTCTGCGAAAGAAGCAGCGACAGTTTCTGCGCGCTGCGCGGGATTAGCCGAGCGGTCTTAGGCGCTGCAGTCATGGACTGTGCGGCTGGTCCCGGCGGAGGTTCGAGTCCTCCCTCGGGCATGGGTGTGTGTGTTTGTCCTTAGGATAATTTAGGTTAAGTAGTGTGTAATCTTAGGGATTGATAACCTTAGCAGTTAAGTCCCATAAGATTTCACGCACACACACACAGTTTCTGCGCAACCCTCCCATCATTTTGCACGACAATGCGCGGACGCATTCAGCGCAAGCTGTGGCTGCTCTGTTCGGTCGATGGGATTGGGAAGTACTGTACCATCCACCATGCTCCCCGGACTTAAGTCCTTGTGACTTTGGTTTGATTCCGAAGATGAAGGAACCACTTCGTGGCATTCGCTTCAGGACTGATCCAGAGATTCGATCGGCAGTAGACCGCTCCATTCGCACCATCAACACAGCAGGCTCTGCTAACGGTATACTGTGCCTTCCATATCGCTGGCAAAGGGTTCTACACAATGCTGGTGACTACGTTGAAGGACAGTAACAGGTACAAACATGTAGTTCTTTTGAATCGGTTGTGAATAAATAGTTGCCACTATTTAAGTTCCAACCCTCGTACACTGTTATGCGAAACTTACAGACGCAATAGATAGAGTAATATAATACTCTTAAGCGCCAAAGAAACTGGTATAGACATGCGTATTCAACTACAGATATACGTAAACATGCAGAATACAGCGATGCGGTCGGCAACGCCTATATAAGACATCAATTGTGTGGCGCAGTTGTTAGATCTGTTCCTGCTGCAACAACGGCAGGTTATCAAGATTTAAGGGAGTTTGAACGTGATGTTATAGCCAGCGCACGAGCGATGGGACACAGCATCTCCGAGGCAGCAACAAAGTGGCGATTTTCTCCTACGATTATTTCAAGAGTGTACTGTGAATATCAGGAATCCGGAAAAACATCAAATCTACGACGTCGTTGCCGCCGGAAAAAGATCCTGCAAGAACGGGACCAAAGACGGACGACTGAAGAAAATCGTTCAACGTGATAGAAGTGCAACCCCTCCGCAAATTGCTGCAGATTTCAATGCTGGGCCATCAACAAGCGTAAGCGTGAGAACCATTCAACGAAACATCATCGATATGGGCTTCCGGAACCGAAGGCCCACTCGTGCACCCTTGACGACTGCGCGACACAAAGTTCTACGCCTCGTCTGGGCCCGTCATCACCGACATTGGATGTTGATGACTGGCAACACGTTGCGTAGTCGGACGAGTCTCGTTTCAAATTGTATCGAGCTGTTGGACGTGTACGAGAACGGAGACAACCCCATGAATCCATGGACTGTTCGGTACAGTTCCCCACAGGGGTTTAATGAATAAAGTAAGAGCATATGGACTATCAGACCAATTGTGTGATTGGATTGAAGAGTTCCTAGATAACAGAACGCAGCATGTCATTCTCAATGGAGAGAAGTCTTCCGAAGTAAGAGTGATTTCAGGGGTGCCGCAGGGAAGTGTCGTAGGTCTGTTGCTATTCACAATATACATAAATGACCTTGTAGATGACATCGGAAGTTCACTAAGGCTTTTTGCGGATGATGCTGTGGTATATCGAGAGGATGTAACAATGGAAAATTGTACTGAAATGCAGGAGGATCTGCAACGAATTGACGCATGGTGCAGGGAATGGCAATTAAATCTCAGTGTAGACAAGTGTAATGTGCTGCGGATACATAGAAAGAAAGATCCTTTATCATTTAGCTACAATATAGCAGGTCAGCAACTGGAAGCAGTTCATTCCATAAATTATCTGGGAGTAGGCAATAGGAGTGATTTAAAATGTAATGATCATATAAAGTTGATCATCGGTAAAGCAGATGCCAGACTGAGTTTCATTGGAAGAATCCTAAGGTAATGCAATCCGAAAACAAAGGAGGCAGGTTACAGTACACTTGTTCGCCCACTGCTTAAATATTGCTCACCAGTGTGGGATCCGTACCAGATAGGGTTGATAGAAGAGATAGATAAGATACAACGGAGAGCAGCGCGCTTCGTTACAGGATCATTTAGTAATCGCGAAAGGGTTACGGAGATGATAGATAAACTCCAGTGGAAGACTTTGCAGGAGAGTCGCTCAGTAGCTCGGTACGGGCTTTTGTTGAAGTTTCGAGAACATACTTTCCCTCAAAAATGGTTGGCTCTGAGCGCTATGGGACTCAACTGCTGAGGTCATTAGTCCCCTAGAACTTAGAACTAGTTAAAGCTAACTAACCTAAGGACATCACAAACATCCATGCCCGAGGCAGGATTCGAACCTGCGACCGTAGCGGTCTTGCGGTTCCAGACTGCAGCGCCTTTAACCGCACGGCCACTTCGGCCGGCTATTGCTCCCTCCTACTTACATCTCGCGAAGAGACCATGAGGATAAAATCAGAGAGATTAGAGCCCACACAGAGGCATACCGACAATCTTTCTTTCCACGAACAATACGAGACTGTAATAGAAGGGAGAACCGATAGAGGTACTCAAAGTACCATCCGCCACACACCGTCAGGTGGCTTGCGGAGTATGGCTGTAGATGTAGATGTAGATGTAGACCCTGTATGTCATCAGGGGACTCTAGAAGGTGGTGGAGGCTGCGTAGTGGTGTGGGGCGTGTGCAGTTGGAGTGATATGGAACACCTGATGCGTCTCGGAACGACTCTGACAGGTGTAAGCATCCTACCTGATGACCTGCATCCATTCACGTCCATTATGCTTTGCGATCGACTTGGGCAATTCCGGCAGGATAGTGTGACACCCCATACGTCCAGAATTGCTACAGAGTGGGTCCAGGAACACTCATCTGATTTTAAACACTTCCGCTGGCCACCAAACTGCCCAGACATGAACATTTTTGAGCATATCTGGGATGCCTTGCAAAGTGCTGTTCAAAAGACATCTCCACCCCCTAATACTCTTAAGCCCTGCAGGATTCATGGTGACAGTTCCCTCCAGCACTACTTCAGACACAAGTGGAGTCCGCCGGCCGCGGTGGCCCAGCGGTTCAAGGCGCTTCAGTCCGGAACCGCGCGACTGCTACGGTCGCAGGTTCGAATCCTGTGTAATGTCCTTAGGTTAGTTAGGTTTAAGTAGTTGTAAGTTCAAGGAGACTGATGACCTCAGATGTTAAGTCCCATTGTGCTCAGAGCCATTTGAACATTTTTTTTTCTTTGGCTCTTCAGTGTTCAGTGTATAATAACAGCCCAGTGGAAATGAATGTAAGTGTGGGATCATGTTGTCAGCGTCTCCCAATCGTGCACAGAGAGCTGAACGTCACATGGGTAAGCGTAACTGATGACGCTGGCCCCACAACACGAGATAGTTGACGGAACAGGAAACGATAGTGTGTGTCAATCAGCGATCAGTTACGGTGCACTGTGGTGGTGTTCTTCATTACCACATGGGCCGGAGACATTGGGATTACTTTAACACGGGGAAATATCGTCGGGAAACTGGAAGAGGGACGAAGTGTGATGAGTATAGTCCATGGGTTTGGTATTACTCACAGCATTGTTTCACATGCTGTCCGAAGGTGAGGAGACGGTCGACCACGGCCAACTGGAGCAGCAGGTGACCGCTAAGTTATGCAATAGGCAATAAGTGGCCTATATGAAACAGCGGGTACAGTTGCAACCATATTCAACAGAACTGCAAGGCACACGATTTCACTGTCCACAACGGCACGACGACTGCGTGGAGGTGGTCCTCTTCGCCCGACGACCAGTACGTCGTGTTCCGTTGACAGCTGCACATTGTCTTTGAATAAAAGTATCGTATGTTCATCTCATTGCGTGTTTCTTTCAGTTACCTTCTGCACCGTAGTGAAGCAGTTATTCCTATCTATGGTCTATCTTTCATCTAGATATGGTGCTTGGCAGTGACACGTCATGAAAAAGCTACTCTCGCCTTTAAGTTTTGCACACCAGTATACTATCCTGGTAAGCAGTTAAAAGGGTAACACGTCGGACTAATAATAATGAGCGAATGGCATTGGTGGCCGGGAGACCCCTCTCGGAGGGCGGTTCGGCCGCCGCTCCACATGTTCTTTCGCCGGCCGCGGTGGTCTCGCGGTTCTAGGCGCGCAGTCCGGAACCGTGCGACTGCTACGGTCGAAGGTTCGAATCCTGCCTCGGGCATGGATGTGTGTGTTGTCCTTAGGTTAGTTAGGTTTAAGTAGTTCTAAGTTCTAGGGGACTGATGACCACAGCAGTTGAGTCCCATAGTGCTCAGAGCCATTTGAACCACAAGTTCTTTAACACTACTACGGCGACTTTCGAGTGAGTGAGGATGAAATGATGATGAAAGACACACGACACCCAGTCATCTCGGGGCAGAGAAAATCCCTGACCCCGCCGGGAATCGAACCCGGGACCCCGTACGCGGGAAGCGAGAACGCTACCGCAAGACCACGAGCCGCGGACAGATGTCAGACTAATCCTCTGATAGTTTTTTAGTTTTTGAGTATGTCCACATGTGCCTTATTTAGCAAGGTTAAGATAGTTATTTTCTGGAAATCTGATGCTAAATCGTATCGTTCATAGATTTTCCCACCAACTCCACTAATCTCCTAGTTTCCACCGCTCTCGCAAATAACAGCAACTCTGGAGGTTTAGCATCGACTGTTGCTGTCCTGTTTGAACTCATATCATTTAGAGCTCTGACAGATTCTGACCACTTGACTGGATCGCCTGTTACTACCACGTCAACTTCCTCCTTCTCGTCTATCACTGTCTATTCGACCAAGAGTTAGCATACACACTAATGTGTGAGTCTATTGCTGATAGCGCCTTTGATCTTGGTAGGAAGCAACAGCCTTTTTGTGACAAAGCTCATATCAAAAGGTGAAAGGTGACGCACGTGTCTCCTTCGCTACTTAAATATACACCTTCAGACGTATGTATGTTGCGATTAATGTCGTCGGGTATTCCCAGTATAAGACCTCCGTCAAAAGTCAGGGAGAGTATTTACAATACATTAAATAACGTTGCTGATTCCATGGCTTACACTAGACGCATACAGCTGGGGTACACTAATTCCGTCCTGGGGGGTTCGGGGTGGCGTCAGGAAGGGCAACCGACACCCTCTGACACTAACAACGCCACATCCAAAGTAACAAGGCCGACCCCACGTTGCAGGGGGACAAAAGCCCAAAGAAAATGATGAAATGATGATTCCACTGGTTTTATAAATAGCTCACCTTAGCTCATTGCAGCAAGTCGTAGAATAGTCAGTGAATAACACTGCCTTTGTCAAAAGATTGGCGTAGATACATCAGCCACACAAACCGAGGTTACGTGTAAGTTTTCAACAATGGAAGCATCAGCGTCCTTCAGTCTTATTTTTTTATTTATTATTTTATTTTTTTTATTTGGCCTTTGAGTGTGTACTCAATTTAGCCATCGGCAACACATAGTGACAATGTACACATAATTGAATAAACAAATACAGAAATGCATATTTACAATAATAAAAAACTTAACTGTTACAGGTTTGTACATAATGTTTTAAAAATTGAATTGAATTGAATTGGAAAATAATTAAAAGTGCCTTGGCTTACAGTTCACACCAATTCTGAAATATCTTCATCAGCAAGACATATTTGTAATTTACGTACACCATTAAAATCTACAGATTGTGACCAGTAGTCTTGATGAAGTTAACTATCACTTTACATAGACGAACGTCTTTAGTACACAAAAGAGAAGAAGCTGACTGAGGAAGATGGTAGCCCATACTCAGCAATGTCTTCAGAAAGACCAACCGTTCACGGTCAAATTTGGGGCACATAAATAAGATGTGGTTGACATCAGCTTCCGACTCAGGATCACACTCACATGCTGGTGAACTGTAAACGTTGATCCGATGTAGATGTTGTGGGAAATAGGCATGATTGAATCGGAGTCTTATGATGGTAGAAATCGTGGATCGGTCCAGATGTGTCCTCATGAACCACGGCTGTGAAGGAATCCGAGGTTGTAGCACTGCGTAATAACCGCCTTTTGTCTGTTGAGAAACGTTCCACATTTCCTGCCATTGTTATCTTGCATGATCCTTGACTTCACGTAAGTAGTCTGTATAAGGAAGGTGCAGATCCAGGACGGTGCCTAAGGTTGCTGCTTGTTTGGCTAATGCATCAACTTCATCATTATAGAGGATACCAGAGCCTGCATCTGTCAATTCGTCCTCCTTGACAGCTGAAAGCGGCGTGAATAGCAAATTAATATACTTCGCTGATCGATACAGAAATTAACCGCAATAAAAAAGTATAATAACCACTAGATTCTTCATTTATGTGGTTTTGGGTCCGTATTTACTTTATAATTATTCCAAGTATTTGAAATCCGTCATTGTAACTACATAAAAATGTGTATTTATTTTACCATACGCGTTTCGTTTCATTCATTTAAAACTTCGTCAATTGTAGCATTTTTGTGTGACTTAACGCTTACGTCAGGCGGTATTGTCTGTTTGCATATTTTCTAGGGTATAGCACATATGGCTTTAGCCCAATATCAAACAGGCTTGCCGCTCTACATATTTCTTGACGTAAAACAAGACGGAATATTGCATCGCTTGCGTTTATTTAGGAAAATTATGCAACATCATGCGGTGAACTGTTATTTAAACAAGACGAGTCCTGTGTGAAGGGCGCCTTCTAGGATAAAATCACCACCTATTGCACTTGTATGACTTTTAAAAAAAGTATCAGAATGCCACCTCTAACGACCTGCAAAATTCCAGTTCCGTACAAAAGAACATCGAAGTCTGTATATTCTAGTATGATAGAAATATAAATTAAATATTCATATATCTCATTTTTTTTCAGTTTTAATCTAATACTTATATAGGTGTTGTATTTCATATTAGAATATCGTGTTCCCAGTTTGGCACAGCTTTGCCACGGGAAACACGAAAGAGGTCGAAGACGTCCGTCTTCTGGTCGGCTCCTGGTCGTTGTCAGAAGGAGGCTAGTTTTTTGATTACGCAAAGGCTTCTATTATTTCGAAAAGGACTACCCGAATTCCATTACGTAATCGGTATGAATTTTATAATTACCTAAGTGACCTTTAACAATGAATAATAAAAATTGCATGAAATCATTAATGAAAAAGAATGGGGCGGCTATGAGTTGTATAGAAAAAAAGGAACGGCCTTCTGTCTACGGCAAGGATGCCGCAGTATTCTCTGCTGTACTAAAGGCTGATTGACTTTTATAAACATAATATGACATGGAGATAAAAAAAGAAAAAGAATAGAATAAGAATTCTGCTAAACACTAAATATATTCAAATAATTCTCACAAGCTATTATGGCTTATTCATAAACAGTATAACCTACGTAAGTAATTTTCTGACTATGTTGGTGCGATAAGTTTTCAGCCTGTCCTGTGATCGCTTCTTGGTTCACGTCTATATCACAAATTACACTCTTTTTCTTTCTCTTTCTTTCGAGGAAATTCTTTCACTGTTTAACAATTTTGTAATAATAACTTGCCGATTTACAGTATCGAACAAAAATTAGTTGAATTTTACCAATTAATAACTGTTGTCTGCACGCTGGCAAGACCACTCATTTTTATGGCTCACAATCGACCTCTTTTACCCTTTCACATTACTAGAAGAAGTGCGATAAAATCTGAAGATCTACAAAAAGTTTCTACCGTCATATTTTTTATTTAGATCGAAGCGGAACGCTCAGTTCAGCTTCTGTTAACATGTTTCTCTGACTGCGCAGTCGATGTATTAGCGTTTGCGCTAGATGCCCATCTTTACAGTTACGTAAATCATATAAACCAAATGTCTTTCATAGAATAGGTCTCATCTTATAAGTTGATCATTTATACGTAGCTTGGTGAATGGCTTTCCAAGGGTACTTATAGCTTTCATACGACGGAAAGCCAAATAATATTACAATATCCATCTAAAGAGACAACAGTTCACACACTGAAACACCAGCTCGTCCGAACATATCCCATAGATGGAAGTTTGGCCGATTGTAAGAGGATCTGTGTTTTCAGTAATCCAGTCGCGTCTCTGTTACTACGTAAGCTACACTGGAACACGCCCGTGCCGAGGCTGCTCCTGTATTGATCTGCAGTCCCTCCAGTCACGAGCGGTGAGTGGTACATCGATGTCTGCTCACCTGGCGTACGTATCACATTCGAGAAGAATTCTGTACATAGCACTCGACGAAATTTTCCTTCTGATAGCTCCTGTACTGACAGACTGTAATCGGGTTGTTTTATATCGAGTATATAACAGGAAATACCGGTCTTCGTCGCCAAACCTTCTGGATCAACATCTAACCGCGTTGTTGCCTCTGTATGAGTTCGACCTGCCTTAAACCTACTAATG
The DNA here is from genome assembly GCF_021461385.2 of Schistocerca piceifrons. NCBI lineage: Eukaryota > Metazoa > Arthropoda > Insecta > Orthoptera > Acrididae > Schistocerca > Schistocerca piceifrons. Next base: position 39,673,902 of record NC_060145.1, on the reverse strand, counting down.
ACACTCCACAACATTTCTTGGCCTCATTCATGATGCTGAAACG